>NW_028318441.1:617500-777500 GCF_062004578.1 Staurois parvus
TTCGAGGACACAATCTCTTCCTCAGAGTCAACCATTAGGACCTGGTAGAGAGGGTGGGGGTGGGTTCCTCAATGCAGTCCCACAGTGGGTGTGGTGACACAGGCTCCCTTTTATTTGGGGAAAACCTTCTGGCCAGGCTCATGAAGGATAGATAACAGGCAGGAACAGGGACCTAAGGTGGGGCTTCAGCAAGCCCAGGTTGAAGCAGAGGATCACAGGCAAAGGATAGGGTGGTAGGGTGATGCCAACTTGTAAATGGACGCTCCCTTATGGTGGTAGACAGGTCTATCCTTTCACACCAGTGCAGAGATGATGAATGCAGAAGGGCAGCAGACTATAATAGCTCTCTGGTGGCTTACAGAAGAGGTGGGATACAGTTCTGAAGAGCACAGCCTGTAAGTTGGCTGTATGTGGTGGCCACTGATCCAGCGTGACAGCAGGGAACCTAGGAACCCGATGGCTGGCGTGGAGGCAGACGTGATGCAGGGCCAGCCCCACAATGACAATTCAGGCAGTTCTAGCTGGATAGGTATCAGCAGGGATGTGGAAATTTTTTTTAAAAACTACTTGTTCAGAGACTAAATTGGTGTCCCAATCTACTTGTCCCTCATGACAATCTACTTCTTCAGATAATAAAAAAATACATTTTAACTAAAACCGTATTTAAATCTGTTTTATGTAATGTCTGGGGCTTTTAAAAACAAAAGGGGCTTTTTGGAGACTTAAACGTGTAATATTATTAACATTGCACGGTTTTCCCCTCCTCCCCTTACACCTTGCAGTATAATGAGAACCAATTGGGTGCTTGTCAGGAAAGGGGAGTGTTGGCCTTACCCTTTATCCCTTTCACTGCCAGAGCTGTTTTTGCACAAGTTTAAAATAATAATTAAGGCCTGAAGATTACACAAAACTCCAAAACATTATATATTTTCTGAAATCAGAGACCCTAGAGCAGCCATCACTAAATGGCGGACCGCAGTCTGGATGCAGACCAAGTCAATGTACCTCCTGCAGCCTTCTGTGTGTTCCACCCTCTGCACTGTAAGGTAGCACAGGGAATGAGGTCTGTCACTACTATGAAGTATGGGGGAAGCCGAGGGTGATGTGAAAGGGGTCTGGAAACTGTAATGTGAGGGGAAGGGGGTGATATATAAGGGGTAGGTGAGGACAGGAATATGAAGTTAGTGTTATGGAAGGAGGTGGGTTCTACAAAGGGGGCAAGGACAGGAATGTGAAGGGGGGCTGGGGATTGCAGAGTGAAGGGGGGGTTCTATAAAGGGAGTGAGGACAGGAATGTGAAGGTGGGTGCTAAAAAAGGGGGTGAGGACAGAAATGTGAAGGGGGGCTGGGGACTGCAGAGTGAAGGGGGGTTCTATAAAGGTGGTGAGGACAAGAATGTAAATGCGATGCTATAAAGGGGGTGAGGACAGGAATGTGAAGGGGAGTGCTATAAAGGGAATGAAGACAAGAATATAAAGGGGGACTGAGGATTGCAATGTGAAGGGGGGTTCTATAAAGGGGGTGTGGACAGGAATGTGAAGGAGGGCTGGAAACTGCAATGTGAAGGAAGGGTGTTATAAAGGGGATGAGTACAGGAACATGAAGGGGGATGGTATGAAGGGGGGGCTTGGAACGGCAATTTGAAGTAGGAGGGGATGATATAAAGGGGGGCTGAGGACAAGAATGTGAAAAGGGACTAAGGACGGTAATGTAAAGGGAGGGATGATGTGCAGGGGAACTGAGAACACTGATGTAATAAAAAGACTGTGATGTGAAGGATCAGAGGCTAGGTTCACATCATTGCGTTCTGCCCATTTATATCAGGCTGCCCATTTATATCAGTGAGCTTCCTTATATGCAGAAACACAAAGAAAGAAGTTCCTGACACTTTTTTTTAAATGGCGCCATACCGAGCTGCATGGTACTATTGCACCATAAACAAAAAGAGAAAATACCATCATACAGGGTGTAACCACTCATCAAAGGGATCTGACTCCCCTTATTTTGGGGTGTGGATTATAAACCGAATATGAGCATATTAGAAAAAAATTAGCAGCTCACTAGAGCAAACTGCAAAAAAAAACAGTATTTTGAATTCTATGCAGAGTAATCAAAAAACATCAATAGTAGATGCAAATAATTTCTTTATTATGATCACTAGAATCTTCAGAAAGGGGGGGCATATGACATGGTGAATACAAAGTCAATCAAAAAAATAAAAGCAGTGAGTTAAAAAAAAACAAAAAAAAAAAAAACAAAAACATCCTGCGTATACACTTAGCTGTGTCATAGTGATTTAAAGTAGTAATATTTGTACTAGTACTAATGGATAGTGATGATTATGAAAATGAAATTAAAAGACAACTAAAGGATTTAAGAACTTATACTAAATTATCTGAAAACCCATTTCCTAAAATAGTCAATATTCTAAATCGTAAAATTATTTGGACATATGAAGCTAACCTGTTAACTAAACAGAAATATGATATGGCCAGAATTGATACATATAATATCCCTACTTTTTATGTGATCCCAAAAATTCATAAGAACCCACTAAAACCACCGGGTCGTCCTATTGTTTTGGCTGTAAATAGCCCTTTGGAAATGATTGGTAAATATATAGATGACCTAATTAAAGATCTAGTCATTGCCTTACAGTCTTATGTTAAAGACACAAGAGATGTTCTATCCAAATTAGAAAACATTAAAGTCCCTGAGGATGCTCTTCTGGTAGGCATTGATGTAGAATCCCTATATACAGTGGGGATCGAAAGTTTGGGCACCCCAGCTAAAAATTTATATTAATGTGCATAAAGAAGCCAAGGAAAGATGGAAAAATCTCCAAAAGGCATCAAATTACAGATTAGACATTCTTATAATATGTCAACAAAAGTTAGATTTTATTTCCATCATTTACACTTTCAAAATAACAGAAAACAAAAAAATGGCGTCTGCAAAAGTTTGGGCACCCTACAGAATTTATAGCATGCACTGCCCCCTTTGCAAAGCTGAGACCTGCCAGTGTCATGGATTGTTCTCAATCATCGTCTGGGAAGACCAGCTGATGTCAATCTCAAAGGTTTTAAATGCCCAGACTCATCTGACCTTGCCCCAACAATCAGCACCATGGGTTCTTCTAAGCAGTTGTCTAGAAAACTGAAACTGAAAATAGTTGACGCTCACAAAGCTGGAGAAGGCTATAAGAAGATAGCAAAGCATTTTCAGATGTCAATATCCTCTGTTCGGAATGTAATTAAGAAATGGCAGTCATCAGGAACAATGGAAGTTAAAGCAAGATCTGGAAGACCAAGAAAAATATCAGACAGAACAGCTCGCAGGATTGTGAGAAAAACAATTTAAAACCCACGTTTGACTGCACGATCCCTCCAGAAAGATCTGGCAGACACTGGAGTTGTGGTACACTATTCCACTATAAAGAGATACTTGTACAAATATGGTCTTCATGGAAGAGTCATCAGAAGAAAACCTCTTCTACGTCCTCACCACAAAAATCATCATTTGAACTTTGCAAATGAACATATAGACAAGCCTGATGCATTTTGGAAACAAGTTCTGTGGACTGATGAGGTTAAAATTGAACTTTTTGGCCAGAATGAGCAAAGGTACGTTTGGAGAAGAAGGGGCACAGAATTTAATGAAAAGAACCTCTGTCCAACTGTTAAGCATTGGGTTGGATCAATCATGCTTTGGGGTTGTGTTGCAGCCAGTGGCACAGGGAACATCTCACGAGTAGAAGGAAAAATGGATTCAATAAAATTTCAGCAAATTTTGGATGGTAACTTGATGCCATCTTTGAAAAAGCTGAAGTTAAAGAGAGGATGGCTTCTACAAATGGATAACGATCCTAAATACACCTCGAAATCCACGGGGGATTATATCAAGAGGCGTAAACTGAAGGTTTTGCCATGGCCTTCACAATCTCCTGACCTCAACATAATTGAAAATCTATGGATAGACCTTAAAAGAGCAGTGCGTGACAGACAGCCCAGAAATCTCAAAGAACTGGAAGACTTTTGTAAGGAAGAATGGGCAAAGATACCTCAAACAAGAATTGAAAGACTCTTGGCTGGCTACAAAAAGCATTTACAAGCTGTGATACTTGCCAAAGGAGGCAGTACAAGATATTAACTCTGCAGGGTGCCCAAACTTTTGCAGACGCCATTTTTTTGTTTTCTGTTATTTTGAAAGTGTAAATGATGGAAATAAAATCTAACTTTTGTTGACATATTATAAGAATGTCTAATCTGTAATTTGATGCCTTTTGGAGATTTTTCCATCTTTCCTTGGCTTCTTTATGCACATTAATATAAATTTTTAGCTGGGGTGCCCAAACTTTCGATCCCACATAACTGGGGTCTTAGAGGGGTATAAACAAAAGGAAAAAATGCCATCATTAGGGGTGTAACCACCCATCAAAGGAATCTTTCTGACTCACCCTATCTTGGGGTGTGGATTATTAACCGAATAGAGCATATTAGAAAAAAATTAGCAGCTGACTAGAGCAAACTGCAAAAGAAGACCGGTATTTTAAAACCAATACAGAGTAAATGATAAACATCAATAATAGATGCAAATAATTTCTTTATTTTGATCATTAAGATCTTTTGAAAAGGTGGGCATATGACATGGTGAACACAGTCAATCAAAAAGGTAAAAACAGTGAATATAAAAACAAAAATTATAAAAACGTCCTGCGCATTCACTTAGCTGCATCATGTTGAATAAATATATGGCTGGGAAACCGTTATTTTGATAAGAAGTATTCTTCATATATAGAGGATGATAGTGATGTATGGAGAGTCCACTTTCATAGTATTCTGAGTGATTCTACCTTCACAATTTCGATTCTTTGCTGTTTTCCAATAGTGATAGAACTTTAAGCAGATACTTCTTTACACTTCACTCATATGATTATCAATGTTGAATATAGAAGTAGCAAATGAAAAAAATCCTAGAGAATCAAATGTGAGCAATGAATGATAAATCTAAGAATAGTCACCATATACAGAGATATATCATCCAAATGAGGCCAATGCAATGCTCATTCCTTTAAAGAGGAAAATTTAGAATAGTCTAAAATTACCTTCATTGTATCTCGTCATCATATAAGGTTAAGCTGACAAGAAAGACTGAACAGTGTAAAGCCAACCTCGATATTACTTTAACTGGATGATCTCTATAGAATGGCACTATTATGCTAAATATATAGGTAACTGGAATCTCGATCCTATGATTGCATGGATTCATATAGATGAAAATAGCCTTTGGTAGGCCCAAAAATTCCTCTTCTAAGTAAGAGCAAGGTGGTTCCTTAAGAAAATTGTGGACAAAAGTCCCTTTTATGCACATCGATGCTTAACGCATATCATGTATATAGTTGTCACCTTAATAGGCCCAAAAATGTATTTTTTAAATAAGAGTCATAAAGGCTATGAGGCTCATGGACACAACAGCATGGTGTTACGCAGGGCGTGATGATGTCATTATGTTGACGTGTTTTGTCCGCCAATCATCGCGGACTTCGTCAGAACTAGGAGGGGACATTTTTCCAATCCTTATATAGTGCAATATTTGCATAATCTATTCTATTTGTCGCACTCTTGTCTTGAAATGTCATCACTACATTGTTTCCAAATCTAAATTAAATACTAAAAAATGACTGACATATATAGATCATTAAAAGGTGGCTATGAGATCAACAGATATATCACATATTGTATCTATTCAATATCATTTAGCAGATGACAGTATAAGGGCAGATCATCAAAATATATTGAGTAATGGAGTATTTTATAATAATACAACATCATTATTAGAATATATTTTGGAGTACAATATCTATTTAAGAAACACTTTAAAGTTTAATTCCGTATTTAATCATTGGGGTATCAAAGTACCCAACGTATAGATCCAGAATTTCTCTTTTTGCAAAAGGATCCTATCAAAGTCACCTCTTCTGGAAGAAATATTAAGAAGAAAAATACCTTTCACTTTCAGGCCTTCTATTTTACCCTGATGTACTTCCTTAAAGTGTTGAGCTAGGGAATTTTCCCTTTCTTTTTCATTTTTACTTTTATGATCATTTTTTATATCATGCAGATGTTCACTGATAAGTACTCTTAAAGATCGCCCAGACAATTTAACTAAAAATGAGAGAATAGCTCTTGATGAACTACGTAATGCCAAGAAAATAGTAATTAAAAGAAGTGATAAGGGAGGTAACGTAGTATTTATGGATAGTGATGACTATGAAAATGAAATTAAAAGACAACTAAAAGATTTAAGAACTGAAAACCCATTTCCTAAAATTGTCAATATTCTAAATCGTAAAATTATATGGGCATAAGAAGCCAATTTAACTAAACAGGAATATGTATGCTCAAAATATATATACAATATTCCTACATTCTATGTGATTCCAAAAATTCATAAGAACCCACTTAAGCCACCTGGTCATCCTATCATTTCGGCTGTAAATGGCCCTTTGGAAATGATTGGTAAATATATAGATGACCTAATTAAGAATTTAGTTATTGCTTTACAGTCTTATGTTAAAGACACAAGAGATGTCCTATATAAAATAGAAAACATCACGGTTAAAGAGGGTGCACTTCTGCTAGGTATTGATGTAGAATCTTTATATATATCTATCCCACATTACTGGGGTCTTAGGGGGGTAGCTTATTTTTTTGGAATTACATTATCCAAAAATGGGAGACTAAAATGAATTCTTGATCTCTTGGAATTTATGCTCTCATGTAATTGTTTTCAATTTTTGGGACCATTTTTTCAACAAATATGTGGTACATCTATGGGAATCCCATGGGTCCCAGTTTATGCATGTCTTCATTTAAGACTATGGGAACCATGGGATAAGAGCTATGTAGTACAATGGCTCAGATACATTGATGATATTTTTATGATATGGGCATGAAATATTGATAAACTCCATGAATTTCTAACCATTTTGAATCAAAATGATAGAAATATCAAATTAACATAAACTTATGATAAGGAAATTTCATTTTTAGATCTATCCATTTCAATTCAAGGTAATAGTCTAATCACAAAAACATATAGGAAAGAAACTGCAGCAAATACACTTCTACATGCAGGTAGCCATTACCCTGAATCACTAAAACAAGGTATACCGATTGGCCAATTTCTTAGAATACAAAGAAACTGCACAAATGAAATTCAATTTAAAATAGAGGCTGCACAATTATATCAGAGAAAGATGAAAGAAAGAGCGCACAAACCTTGCGCATTACCTCAATAAATAGTGACTAATTTTATTAATAAGGAAATATACTCACAAAATGATTGTATAACAGGCATAAGTAACCATAATCCAAACAGGGTTACAGGTAAATCAAAAAAGGGGGGGGTGAAGGCTAACGCGTTTCGAAGGGTGCTCCCTTCTTCATCAGAGCTGGGTTTGGCAGATAGAAACTTCAGTATGGCAGAGTTCCCATGGCAAGGAGATATTCAGCCACTGAGTGTCAGTATTACAGCAGTTCAGCCTGTTTAGGACTAACCAGGCACCCTTCGAAGCGCGTTAGCCTTCATTCCCCCCCCCCCTTTTTTGATTTACCTGTAACCCTGTTTGGATTATGGTTACTTATGCCTGTTATACAATCATTTTGTGAGTATATTTCCTTATTAATAAAATTAGTCACTATTTATTGAGGTAATGCGCAAGGTTTGTGCGCTCTTTCTTTTATCTTCCTCTACAGTTTTATTAAGCTTCCCCAGCTTCATGATAGAGCTGCACAACCTCTGATCACCAGTGTATGAATACACAACATGCTGCTTGTCACTAACGCCTATTTGATCTGAGTCCTTGAGCGCAGGAGATAATGGATCAATTATATCAGAGATTCAGGGAAAGAGGCTACTCACATAGAACTCTGAGGAAGGCAAAATTTAAAGCTTCAAGTAAAGCTCGACTTAAATTAATTGAAAGCCAAAACAGTGATACAATAATAAAACAAAATGAACCTATTAAGTTTATATCTAAGTTTGGTCAACAATGGAAGGAAGTCAAAAAAGTATTGAATTGGCATATATTAACAGCCAATCCAGGAATAGCTGAGATAGTGGATAATAAAACCCAAATGGTAGCTAAAAGAACATCTAATTTAAATATTTTGGTACAATCAGAATTTAGAAAAATTCCTAAAGAAAATTGGTTGACAAAAATGGGTAAAACCTCAGGTATGTTTCCATGTGATCATTGACAAATTTGTCCTTATGTACAAAAAAGCCAAACTTTCTATAATGCGGATAAATCAAAAACTTTCAAAATAAATAATTTTATAAATTGCTCTAGTAGTAGAGTGATATATATGCTTGAATGCCCATTTAAAAAGCTCTATATAGGAAAAACTAAAAGATCCTTAAGCGTATGTATGAGTGAACATCTACGTGATATTAAAAATGATCATAAAAGTAAAACTGAGAAAAAAAGGGAAAATCTCCTAGCCAAACACTTTAAGGAAGTACATCAAGGTAAAACAGAAGGCCTGAAAGTAAAAGGCATTTTTATCCTTAATATCTCATCTAGAAGAGGTGATTTTGATAGAATTCTTTTACAAAAAGAGAAATTTTGGATTTATACGCTGGGGACTCTGATACTCCAGGGGTTAAATACTGAATTAAATTTCAAATTTTTCTTAAATAGATAATATCTTACAACACAATAATATATAACAACACAAGAGGGCGACAAATGGAATAGATTATGAAAATACTGCGCTATAGAAGGATTGGAAAAATGTCCCCTCCCAGTTCTGATGAAGTCCGCGATGATTGGCGGACGAAACTCATCAACATAATGACATCATCACGCCCTGCGTAACACCATGCTGTTGTGTCCATGAGGTGGAAGAGGTATGCCACACGCCTCCATCTTGGATATTCACTGGGCAAGATGGAAACTGCTGGCTAGTGAGCTTACTCCCGGGAGTCTACTCAGTAATATATGGCATTGAATTGCATTCTGATATTATGCGGAACTTTTTGTTCACAACCTTTATAAGGAACTCTATCGCTTACTTAGAAGGGAAATTCTTGGGCCTATAAAGGTGACAATTCACTCTGCGATATGCGTTAAGCATTGACTTGCATTATAATACTAAACGGGACTTTTTGTCCAAAACCTTCATAAGGAACCTGTCAGGGCAGGGCTGTGGAATGGACAGGTAGACCTAGTAGCAAGGTAATGCACTGACTGACAACATTCACCACCAACAGACCGAAGTCCCTCAGGGCGCGGAGTCTATGTCCCAGGCTGCCCTTCACAAGGGCCCCTGATGGTGGGGATGGACTTGATGCAGCCAGGAACCAGGTCGCCGCCAATGACACCGAGACACCCCGGCTGCGGTAATGGCCGCCGCCAATGGCGTGTAGCTGGTAGGAAATGACAATAGCGTAGTCAGGCAGGCCGGGTCGACAACAAGGGGACAAAACGGTACAGAACAGTAGACAAGAATCACAGGTCACGGGCCGGAATCAGCAACGGAAGGTCAGATCAAAGGAAAACACAGAGAAGGGTCTAGTCACAAGCCGAGTCAGATACCAGAAGAGTCACGAGAGTATACACAGAGCTGTAGCAACACAAAGACAAAAGTGCAAAGAACATGTGCGGATCACAGGCTTATATGTACTCAGCCACATCCCTCTGGGGGATGGACCTCAGAGACTTGAAGGCATAAAAGACTCCCACCATGCTCTGCAGAAACCCAAGATGGATGCCAGTATATGAAGCCGCACAGTCTCTGTAAAAGGTAGGACCTTGACAGTACCTCCTCCTCAAGGGCCCCTCCACCTCCGCGGCTCAACAAAAGGCTTCAGAGGAAAGCGGGCATGAAAAGCGCGGAGGAGGACAGGGGCATGGACATCCACGGAAGGAACCCAGGAACGCTGCTCGGGACCATAACCGCGCCAATGAACCAGGAACTGCACCCGACCTCGCACCAATCGAGAGTTCAGGATTCGGCTCACCTCATATTCCTCATGACCGTCAACCCGGATGGGACGGGGCCGAGGCAGAGAGGCAGTGAAGCGATTGCAGACCAGAGGCTTCAACAGGGATACATGGAAGACATTGGAGATCCGCATCCCAGGAGGAAGAGCAAGAGCATAGACCACCGGATTCACCTTGCGGAGAATGCGAAAAGGGCCAACAAAACGGGGGGCTAGTTTAGGTGCGGGCACCCGCAGATTGAGGTTGCGAGTAGATAACCACACCCGATCACCGACCTGGTATGAAGGAGCGGGCAGACGTCTGCGATCAGCCTGGAACTTCTGGCGCTGTGCCCTCAAGGACCTCTGGATCTGCCCCCATGAAGAACACAGGGCAGCAAGATGGTTCTCCACAGCTGGAATGTCCTGAGGTGAGAACCTCTCAGGTAATACCGCAGGTTGGAACCCATAGTTGGCCATGAAGGGAGACATCCCGGAGGAGGAGTTGACGGCCGAGTTCCTGGCAAACTCTGCCCAAGGCAGGAGATCAGCCCAATTGTCCTGATGGTCCAAGATATAACAACGAAGGAATTGTTCCAAGGCCTAGTTGGAACGCTCCGCAGCCCCATTGGACTGCGGGTGGTAGGCTGAAGAGAAGGAGAACCTAATGCCCAACTGGGAGCAGAAGGCGCACCAGAACCTGGACACGAACTGACTCCCGCGGTCCGAGACAATCACCTTGGGCAACCCATGCAGGCAAAAAATCTCCCTAGAAAAAACCGTGGCCAGTTCTTGCGCTGTTGGTAATTTCTTGAGTGGAATACAATGGCACATTTTGGAAAAACGATCGACGACCATGAGAATGAACGTATGACCCCGAGACACAGGGAGGTCTACAATAAAGTCCATGCCCAGGTGTGACCAAGGACGCTCCCCATTGGGAATGGGTTGCAGAAGACCCATTGGAAGATGCCGTGGAGATTTATTCTGGGCACAGATTGAACATGCCGCTACATAAGAGGCAATGCCGGCACGGAGAGTTGGCCAACAGAATAAACGAGAGGTGACCCAAGACAACTGGTTCCTCCCCAGATGCCCGACAGCTTTGGAGTTATGGTAGGTACGCAGCAGACGGGTGCGCAACCCCTCAGGTACAAAACATCTACCCTTCGGTCTCTCGGGAGGAGCATCAGTTTGAGCCGCCAAAATCTGCTCCCCAAGGGGAGAAGTCAGACTGGTGCGAATGGCAGCCAGGATCTGATCCGGAGGTATGACCGAGGTTGGCTCAGAGTCCTCCCTGGACAACTCAGAGTATTGCCGCGATAATGCATCAGCCCTGACATTCTTGGAACCAGGCAAATAGGAGACCACATAGTTGAACCGCGACAAGAACAAGGCCCATCTGGCCAGACGGGGTGTCAATCTCTTGGCCTCCAAAAGATAAGTCAGGTTCTTATGATCGGTAAGAATGAGGACCGGAAGCGCGGAGCCCTCGAGCAGGTGCCTCCATTCCTTGAGAGCCAGAATGATTGCCAACAACTCCCTATCTCCAATCTGGTAGTTGCACTCTGCAGAGGAAAGCTTCCTGGAGTAGAACCCACAGGGAAGTAGGGGTCCATCGGGCGACCGACGTTGAGACAGGAGAGCGCCTACTCCCGTCTCGGATGCATCAACCTCGAGGACGAAGGGCAATCCAGGATTGGAATGAGACAGTATCGGAGCTGAAGCGAAGGCGGATTTCAGAGCCTTGAAAGCTACGATGGCCTCGGATAGCCACTCGTGAGGATTACTGCCCTTCTTGGTTAGGTCTGAGAGAGGCTTTGCCAGCGTGGAGAAGTTCCTGATCAACCTCCGATAGTAGTTGGCGAAACCCAAAAAGCGCTAAATGGGACGAGGCCACTGCAGAACCGCCGCAACCTTCTGAGGGTCTATGGAGAATCCCTCCACAGAAATGATGTAACCCAAAAAGGCAACTTGGGATCGATGGAATTTGCAGCACCTGCTTGACATCCTGGATATGGGACTCCATGAAGGCAGAGTAAACCAGGATGTCATCCAAGTAAACTACCACGCACTGCTGCAACAAGTCACGAAGGACATAATTTATGAATTCCTGAAAAACCGCGGGCGAGTTACACAACCCGAAGGGCATCACCAGGTATTCGTAGTGACCGGTTCTGGTGTTAAACGCGGTCTTCCACTCATCCCCGTTTGATCCGTACGAGGTTGAACGCCGCCCTAAGGTGGAGTTTGGTAAAGACTGTTGCTCCCTTAAGGCGATCGAACAACTCAGTAATCAAGGGAATTGGGTAGGCATTCTTAGTGGTGATTTGATTGAGACCCCTATAATCGATGCAAGGCCTCAATTCACCACCCTTCTTCTTTACAAAGAAAAAGCCTGCTCCTGCTGGGGAAGTAGACTTACGAATGTGCCACCAGGAAAGCGCATCCACAACATACTCCTCCATGGCCTTATTCTCCGCAACCGAGAGAGGATACACCCTGCCACGCGGAGGAGTGTCACCGGGTTGCAAGGATATGGCGCAGTCGTAAGGACAATGAGCAGGTAAGGCACCAGCGCGTACCTTATCAAACACGTCCAGGTACTCCCCATAATCGGTGGGCAACACAGAGTCCAAGGAGGCACACAACACCCTAACCGGCCCACGGATGCACCCGGCCCCACACTGTGGAGACCACAAGAGAATCTCGGCCGTTCGCCAATTAAAGGTTGGATTGTGCGTCTGGAGCCAGGGATACCCCAAAACCACCAAATGTGCAGAGAAGAAATTACCTGAAAACAGGCCAACTCCCTGTGAACAGCCCCAATAGCTACTTCAACTAGCATAGTCTCGTGGGTAACCTGCGGTGGTTGCAGGGGCCTGCCATCTATCGCCTCGAGAACCAATGGGGTAACTCGAGCCTGCAGGGGAATGGAGTGCTGGGCAGCAAACGAGCTGTCCATAAACAACCCGCCGGCCCCAGAATCTACCAACGCCTGGGCTGTCACCGAGCCCTCCGCCCAAGAGAGGACAATGGTGATCAGTGGACAACGGTGATCTTTGCGGAACGCCGGGGACGAGGAGACTCCACCCAAGATCTGTCCCCGACAGGATCTCAGGTGCGAGCGTTTCCCGGACGGACCAGACAGGACTGCCGAAAGTGCCCACCAAGGCCACAGTACAGGCAGCGACCCTCCCGACGCCGGGCGGCCCGCTCTCCCTCGGAAAGGCAAGCAAACCCCAGCTGCATGGGCTCAACACCAGACAATCTATCCCCAGGAGGCATGGGAGGAGAGGGAGGAACGGGTGGGACAGAAAACACAGGTGCCCGTCAATTGGAAGGCCTCCCCCTGAGCCTGGTGTCAATCAGGATCAGGAAGGAAATTAGTGCTTCCAGCTCCACAGGCAATTCCTTGGCTGCAATCTCGTCCTTCAATGCATCAGAAAGACCCTGAAAAAACACAGCCACCAGAGCCTCATTGTTCCAACCCACCTCTGCCGCCAGGGTACGAAACTCTATGGCGTACTCGGCAACGGTCCGTGAACCCTGATGCATAGACATGAGCAGCTTGGCAGCCGGGGCCGAGCGATCCAGTACGTCGAATACCCTACGGAAGGCATCGACAAAACCGGAAAACTCGTGAATCACCGGGTCATCCTCTCCCATAAGGGATTTGCCCAGGCCAAGGCCTTGTCTAAGAGTAGCGATATTAGGATTAGGATTATTAGGAAACCCACCTTTGAACTCCCTAAGGGTGGCTATGAAAGAACTCCCGGATGAGCCTGGGAGCGTGAACATTCTGGATGGGTTCCCATGAGTTCTTTTCAGGGCCATAACCCTTCCATTTTATCAAAAACTGCGTCTGGCCTCCCCTCCTTCGGCAACTGAGAATCGTTTCTATCTCGTACTCTTCTTGCTCACCTATGGTGACTGCCTCAGGGGGACTGGATTATCGATCCGGAAAGGGGTCCGGTGTGGCCGGTTTCAGAAGAGACACATGAAACACCGGGTGAATCCTGAAAGTCTCCGGCAGCTCGAGTTCGTAAGCCACCTCGTTGATGACTCGCTTGATTTGGAACAGGCCAACAAATTTCGGTCCCAATTTCCTTGATGGACACTGCATCTTCAAGTTGGCAGTAGCCAACCAAACCCGATCTCCAGGTTGAAGCGTCAGTTCCCCCTTCTCCTCCTGTCAAATGCCTTCTTGCTGTCCTCCTGGGCTTTCGTGATGGCCTCTTGAACTGTTTTGTTATTGGTCGAAAGGAAATTTAGAATGTCTTGAGATGCAGGTACTGAGCTTTCTGGCATGAGATCAGGAAGAAATGTTGGATGGTAACTATAATTGGTGAAGAACGGGGATTGCCCCGTAGCGGAGTGGTTCGAGTTGTTGTAGGCAAACTCCGCTGACGGTAACAGCGTCAGCCAGTCGTCCTGTAGGTAGGACGTGTAGCATCTGAGGTATTGCTCCAATACTTGGTTGGTCCTCTCTGTTTGCCCATTGGTCTGGGGATGGTAAGCGGACGAGAGTGACAGCTTGATTCCTAATGCTTCACACAAGGCCTTCCAAAACCTTGAAGTGAACTGAGCTCCCCGATCTGATACTTTATCCTCGGGAACTCCATGTAGTCTTACTATTTCCTTGATAAATATTCGTGCAGTTTCCGGCGCTGATGGTGTCCTTTCCAGGGGTACGAAATGGGCCATCTTAGAGAAGCGATCGACAATCACAAATATGGCAGTGTGGCCTTGAGATGGTGGGAGTTCGACAATGAAGTCCATGGCTATCATTTGCCAGGCCCTCTTTGGAATTGGCAACAGGCGCAACAATCCCCAGGCCTTGCTTCTGGAGGGTTTATTCCTCTGGCAGATAGCACAAGTCTGAACGTAGCGCTCGCAGTCCTTGACCATGTTTGGCCACCAGAACGAGCGCTGCAGAAGTTCCAGGGTCTTTGTAATTCCAAAATGGCCCGCCATCGGATGGTCATGGCAGTGGCCCAGGACCACAGTTTGGACTCCTTCGGGTACTACGATCCGACCCTCCTTCCACAATAACCCTTTGCGGTTCAGGAAAGGAGTCCCAGGCGGCACTAGTAGTCCCACGGAAACGTCAAGAAGTTTGGAGTGCAGTTCCGTCTGTAGGACAAGGAAGTTTCCAGATGGTAAGATAGTGTCAGGTCTTGGTGTATCGTCGGGGTCCTCAAACATGCGGGACAACGCGTCCGGCTTTGTGTTCTTAGAGCCAGGTCGATAAGTGATGTGGAAGGTAAACAGGGAAAAGAAAAGAGCCCATCTCGCCTGGCGTGGCTTCAGTCGTCTGGCCGTCCTCAAATACTCCAAGTTTTTGTGATCGGTATATATCAGGATGTGGTGTGTAGCTCCTTCCAGCATTCTTCCAGGGTGGTCTTTATGGCCAGGAGCTCCCGATCTCCGATGTCGTAGTTTCGCTCGGCAGGTGTCAATTTCCTGGAGAAGAACGCTACAGGATGTAGTAGCTCCTTGGTGCCGTTCCTTTGGGACAGGACCGCTCCCACCGCGTTTTCAGAGGCGTCTACTTCCAACACGTATGGGAGAGAAGAATCGGGGTGACTGAGAATCGGAGCCGAGGTAAAAAGTTTATTGAGTATTTCAAAAGCGGTTTGTGCTTCGGTAGACCACTTAAAGCGGATCCCCTGTTTAGTCAGTTGCGTGATTGGGGAGACCAGACCGGAGAAGTTCTTGATAAACTTTCTATAAAAGTTCGCAAACCCGATAAAACGCTGAATGCCCTTCTTATCGGTGGGTATCGGCCAATCCAGGATTGCCGTGACTTTCCGGGGGTCCATCGCGACCCCCGCGGGGGAGAGAACCAGTCCCAGGAACGTGATTTTATGCTGTTCAAAACAGCATTTGTCTGCTTTGGCGTATAGCCTGTGTTGGCGTAAACGTTCCAACACCCGCATCACGTGATTTCGATGAGCCTCCAGTGAGGGAGAGAAGATTAGGATGTTGTCCAGATAGACAACCATGAAGATATCAAGGAAATCACGAAACACGTCATTTATAAAATGTTGGAAGGTGGCTGGAGCGTTACAGAGCCCGAACGGCATGACCAGGTACTCGAAGTGTCCGAATCGCGTTCGGAAAGCCGTCTTCCATTCATCACCTTCCCTGATACGAACTAGATTGTAGGCCCCCTGTAAGTCTAGCTTAGTGAAAACCATAGCAGACCTCAATCTCTGGAGGAGCTCAGGAACCAGGGGTAACGGGTAGCGGTTTTTCACCGTGATCCTATTCAGGTCGCGGTAGTCTATGCAGGGCCGCAGTGTCTTGTCCTTCTTCTCTACAAAGAATAACCAGGCACCGGCTGGGGACGTGGAAGGGCGAATAAACCCCTTCCGAAGATTTTCGTCTATATATTCCCTCAGAACTCCTGACTCAAGCTCCGATAAAGGGAAAATACGGCCGAACGAAATTTCAGACCCGGGTAGGAGGTCTATGGGACAGTCATATGATCGGTGTGGGGGAAGTGTGTCTGCGCCTCGCTTACTAAACACGTCTAGAAAGTCGTGATAGGCCGGGGGAATAACTTGGGACAGATCTGTATCCCCATCCATGCATAGGAGTAATTGGGGGGCCACGGACCCTGAGACGTGGCAACGTTTCAGGCAATATGAGGACCGAAACTGAACGGTTCCCTTCTCCCAGTCAATCTGGGGATTATGGGCTCGCAGCCAAGGAAGCCCCAGAATGATTGGGAAAAGGGGGGACGCGATGGCGTCCAGAGGGAGGAATTCCTGGTGATGATCAGCCATCGAGGTGAAAATAGGGGGTGTCTCCTGATCCACCACTCCCGATTTTAAGCTAGACCCATCTGCCAGGAAGATGTTCAGCCCCCTTTCCTTGGTCTGGAGAGGGATCCCTTGCTGGTGAGCAAACGTGAGATCGATAAAGCAGCTACATGCCCCCAAATCTATGATAGCTGTCACCGTCAAGGTTCTTCCGGGGAGCTGTAAAGACACAGGTATTGCCAGATAACTCGACTGATCACCCCTTTCTGCAGGTAAAGGAAAAAAACTAGAAGTGGACTTACACTTTTTTGCAGGACAGGAGCGCACCCGGTGGCCAGCTTCTCCGCAGTACAGACAGAGGTTCTGTGATCGTCTTCTCTGGCGTTCTTCGGCCGATAATGTGGACCGAGCCAGTCCCAGTTGCATGGGTTCGGAGGTGTCCCCAGGTTCCGAGCTCCGGGTACTGCTTCCTGTGGGCGGGAATAATCCCCTCGATGGTACCCAAGCCGCCCTTTGACCCTGGTTGCTCTGTTCAAGCCGGCGTTCTCTCAGTCTGCGGTCAATTTGTATGGCCAGCTCGATTAGCTTCTCTAGGGAGTCAGGTAGACCTACCCGTGCTAACTCGTCTTTGAGTGACTCAGATAGCCCGATGCGAAATTGGTGACATTATGCCGCATCGTTCCATCGGGTGTCCCCCATCCAGCGCCTGAATTCAGACGCGTACTCCTCGGCTGCCCGGCGACCCTGCCGCAGAGAGTACAGGGTAGTCTCCGCGGAAGCCACTCGCTGAGGGTCGTCATATAGAATAGCCATGGCTCTAAAAAATTCAGTCATGGAATTAAGATGGGGGTCGCGATTCTCCATCAGACGATGAGCCCAATCCTGGGGCTCATCCTGAAGGAGAGAGACTATAAACCCCACCTTGACGGTCTCGGTGGTGAACGTGCGGGGCTGCAAGTCGAAGAACAAGATGCACACATTCCGGAAGGCCCTGAAGCGGCTTCGGTCTCCACGGAAGCGTTCTGGTAAGGGAACGCGGGGTTCGGGCATAGGGGGTGCGGCCCCTGCTTCGGGAGCTGGGGTAGCAGGTGATTCCCCAGGAGAAGCTGCGGGACTCGGGTTCTGTGCCGGGGATGTAAGGGTGACTAACGTCTCCATGCGGTCCTCAAGGTGGGTGCAATGAGTGTGAAACGTCTGGACTGCTTGGGCTAGGGTTGCCAGATGCTGGCAGATATCCTCCAGGGAGGCCGGGCCTCTTCCTGACTCTGTCATGGCCGCAAGGTACTGTTACGGATCCGCCAGGTGGTACCTCTGGCAGCCCACTAGGCGGAATCACCCGGAGCATGGAGTCTAAGTCCCGGTCTGCGTTTTCACCAGGGCCCCTGATGGTGGGGATGGACTTGGAACAGAACCAGAACCAGGTCACGACCTCCGAGCAATACCACCAGTGGCAGAGGGAGCCTCCGGGGATGTGAGTGAGACAGAATAGAGCCAGATGTGAGGAGGCCAGCAGGACCAGGCAGGATAAACCGGCGGTTGTCACCGTGGGGAATGGCGAGGTACAGAGACGGCAGGCAGAGAGTGGTCAGGTCACACGCAGGGTCAGTACCGGAGTCAGTCTGCAGAATGGTCAAACAAGCCGGGGGTCAGGATAGGAGAAGGCAGCGTAGTCAGGGACAATCCGGGTCAAACACAGGAGAAGGCAGCGTAGTCAGGTAATCCGGGTCAGGGCTGGAGCAGGCAGAGGGTCAAACAATACGGGTCTTTAATCACAGGGCACAGGTAACAGATCAGACCTTGCGGCGATTTGTGACAGTGCAGGGCATCTTTAAATATCGCGCCCTGCACTGTCATTGGCCGCCCAGGACGTGCCCCCGGGCTGTCATTGGCCGCCCGAGGCGCGCCCGCGGCTTCTACTGCGCATGCGCGGCCTCCTGTCAGCCGCGGCCCTCCGGGACCTGGTGCTCGTGTCCCGGCGTGAGCCGCCGCTAGTGCGCATGCGCCGGGGACGGAGCCACGGCGGTCCCCGACAGGTGCGCGGTGCGTGCAAGCAGAGTTTGCAACGCCTGAGCGAACTGATCCAACAGGAGATCCTGTTGATCCAGTCTGGCGACCAACATTGGAAGCGAAGGCGTACCTGCACCGTCAGGATTCATGGCACTTGTGTAATGTCAGGGCAGGGCTGTGGAACGGACAGGTAGGCCTAGTGGCAGGGTAACGCACTGACTGACGACAACCACCACCAACAGACCGAAGTCCCTCAGGGCGCGGAGTCTAAGTCCCAGGCTGCCCTTCACCAGGGCCCCTGATGGTGGGGATAGACTTGACGCAGCCAGGAACCAGGTCGCGGCCCCTGAGACACCCCGGCTGTGGTAATGGCCGCCGCCAATGGCGTGTAGCTGGTAGGAAATGACAATAGCGTAGTCAGGCAGGCCGGGTTGACAACAACGGGACAAAACGGTACAGAACAGTACACAAGAATCACAGGTCACGGGCCGGGTTCAGCAACGGAAGGTCAGATCAAAGGAAAACACAGAGAAGGGTCTAGTCACAAGCCGAGTCAGATACCAGAAGAGTCACGAGAGTATACACAGAGCTGTAGCAACACAAAGACACAAGTGCAAAGAGCATGTGCGGATCACAGGCTTATATGTACTCGGCCACATCCCTCTGGGGGATGGACCTCAGAGACCTGAAGGCATAAAAGACTCCCACCATGCTCTGCAGAAACCCAAGATGGACGCCAGTACATGAAGCCACACAGTCTCTGGAAAAGGTAGGACCTTGACAGAACCGTCTTGCTCTTACTTAGAAGAGACATTTTTGGGCCTATTTTTCATCTACAAGAGTCTATGCAAATATATGATCAAGATTCCAGATATCTATACACTATCCACGTTTGAAGATTCAAAAACATTTTTTATATGAACAAGAGGAAAAATTTCCTTCATTTGATAACGGATCAATAGATACATTTTTTTCATTATATAATTCCAATCACGGACTCTATTGGGGTATTTATTTTACATAACATATTTAAAAATGTATTCATGACCTTTATTCATTTGACTAATATATTCATTTCATTTATTTTAGATTTAGCATAATAATGCCACTAATAGATGGAATTCCGTTAAAGAAATATCGGCTGATTGAGACTGGCTACACATTGTCAATCTTTCATGTCAGCATACCATTTATGATGATGAGATATAATGAAGGTAATATTATTTCAGATTTAAAAAGTTTCCTCTATATAGTAACTAATTAATGATCTCTGACATACAGTCAGGTCCATAAATATTGGGACATCGACACAATTCTAACATTTTTGGCTCTATACACCACCACTATGGATTTGAAATGAAACAAACAAGATGTGCTTTAACTGCAGACTGTCAGCTTTAATTTGAGGGTATTTACATCCAAATCAGGTGAACGGTGTAGGAATTACAACAGTTTGTATATGTGCCTCCCACTTGTTAAAGGGACCAAAAGTAATGGGACAGAATAATAATCATAAATCAAACTTTCACTTTTTAATACTTGGTTGCAAATCCTTTGCAGTCAATTACAGCCTGAAGTCTGGAACGCATAGACATCACCAGACGCTGGATTTCATCCCTGGTGATGCTCTGCCAGGCCTCTACTGCAACTGTCTTCAGTTCCTGCTTGTTCTTGGGGCATTTTCCCTTCAGTTTTGTCTTTAGCAAGTGAAATGCATGCTCAATCGGATTTAGGTCAGGTGATTGACTTGGCCATTGCATAACATTCCACTTCTTTCCCTTAAAAAACTCTGTTGTTTTTGCAGTATGCTTTGGGTCATTGTCCATCTGCACTGTGAAGCGGCGTCCAATGAGTTCTGAAGCATTTGGCTAAATATGAGCAGATATTGCCCAAAACACTTCAGAATTCATCCTGCTGCTTTTGTCAGCAGTCACATCATCAATAAATACAAGAGAACCAGTTCCATTGGCAGTCATACATGCACACGCTATGACACTACCACCACGCTTCACTGATGAGGTATTAATCAATTAATAGAGAAAATGACACCTAATCTGACGTCACTTTTAGGCAAGATAAGCTTTGCCCGCCTAGGTTTTGGGGGAAATAAAAGGAGGAGACTGGTAGAGACGGGGGAAAATCACCAAAAAGGCAGGACCTCACAAGACAGGAGACGAGGGATAACAAACGGACACAGACACACCCTGAAGTGAGCTAATGGAAAGCTGACATCACTGACACCTTAGAGTCCATATTGGTAACTATAACTTTCTTCAGCTAACTTGTACTAGCCTTATATCTCCAGCTAAATTGTTTAGTCCAATAACGGTTATGGTTAGCACAGGAGTTGATGTGAAGTAATTTTAACTGCAGTATAATTTTAGTTTCTAGCCAATGGTTTAGCTGGATATATTATATATATATATATATATATATATATATATATATATATATATATCTCTATCAAAGTAGACAACTCAAATAGATTCTAAGCTGATTGGATTGGCCTGTGTACGGTATTCCAAATCAATTCATGCCAAGGTATACATTGAGCTTTGAATATCTAGTTGTAGAGAGAGTATGTGGTCGATTTGCATAGCTGTTTACACATGTTGCTGAGTTTCTTACACTGCATTTCTAGACAGTTGGTTCTAAAACATTAATATATGAAAGTAATTGCAGGTTTGAATTTCTAACCATTATTTTGGATTAGATCATTGTACTGTTACTTATAATTGTTTATTACTTATCACGTATTATATTTCATTATGATTTTGCACTGATTTTATTATTAATAAATATATATTTTTGCACATTATTGCTTTTTATTTCGTCTTCAAATTAGCGCAAATAAAGAACTCAAATTATCAGCTGATTTGTGAAAATCTCCTTAATTCCAGATCCCCACCTGTTTTCATGAATTATATACTGATTATTTTCTCAGAGCTAAAGTTCTCACAGGGTCAGTGTCACTACTGGTAGCATGAGGCAATATCAGGACCCTACATTAGTTGCACAGGCAACTCCTCCAGGATGGCACATCAATACGTGCCATTGCCAGAAGGTTTGCTGTGTCTCCCAGCACAGTCTCAAGAGCATGGGGGAGATTCCAGGAGACAGGCAGTTACTCTAGGAGAGCTGGACAGGGCCATAGAAGTTCCTTAACCCATCAGCAGGGTTAATGTAGGGCTATGGGAAATAATGCCCAGTTGAAGTAACAATTCTTCGCCATCTTGGAATGTACAGAACCCGTAAGGTTTTCCACTGAAATTGAATTGTAGGCAAAAAGAGTAGGCCCACCGATACCGGATATCCTTCTGCACTAAGTGAGAAAGTAGTGGCTCAAGAGATCGCCGCTTTTGGATAGTGGTCGGAGAGACATCTGCAAATATTTGTATCTTATGTCCCGCAAACTCCAAATCCGGAGTCTCCCCACTTTACTTCATAACCGCTTCCTTGACCTGAAAGAAGTGTGGCTTGACAATGATATCCCTAGGAGGCCCTCCCTGTCTAGAGGGGATCAATGCTCTGTGTATACGATCAATTTCTGTATGAAGATTGTTAATATCGGGTACTGCAGACTGCATGAGGGTTTGTGCACAGCTAGTGAGCTCCTTAACTGACTCAGGGAGCCCTCGAATGCGGAAATTGTAGCGCCGGGCCCGATTTTCCAAATCATCAATTTTAGAATAAGCTTCCTCCAAGCGATCTTGCAAGTTGGTAATCATATTAGAATTTTGGGATATACTATGGACTGTTGCATCAACTTTAGACTCGATATTGTCCAGGCGTTGGCCTAATTCCTGAAAATCCTGTTTAAGGTCAGCCGCCAATTTTGTTGTAGCTCTATCCAGTTCGTGTTGCAGTTAATCAGCAAACCGAGTTATTGGGGTTGCATCACTTGAGTATTGTGGTGGATCCGGAAGGACTGCTGGTGAATGAGCAGGGCTGTCAGATTCAGGTGTAGGTTCCAGGCCGCTACTCTGGCTAAAAAAGATGGCTGCGATCACGCCATACAAAGGGGAGGAAGCAGGGGAATCGTGGCCTAACGAACAGGCCGAAGCCTGGGACTAAGGCAGTGCAGGGCTGGAGGGTGACTGGGGGGCCATGGTGAATCACTCGCCCCAGATGGTGGAGCCTCCGCTGTCTGGACCTGGCCAGGAGTGAGGGTAGGGCGAGATTTCACTCTCTAAGGGAGAGGTGCTGGGAACCACGGCTCCTCCCTGCTATCCGTCCCGCATTCGTTCGGGGCCCCGAGGTCCAGCCAGGTCCGGGGTGAGTCCCGGGAGCAGTGGGGGCTCAGTGCCCGTGTACGGGGGTGTGCGGAGCTAGTGCCGGGACATGGAGACCGGCCGCCTGCGCATGCGCACTCTTCATTTTTATATTTAATAAAAAGCGCTTTTTTTATTATCTATAGCTTTTTTAACTTTGGCCGTAAGCCACATGATGGTTTGATTTTTAGCCTTTTAAACTTGTTGCCCATGGGAACATATTTTGCAATCTTTTTGAAGAACTCCCATTTCTGTGTTGTGTTCATTGATGCCAATATTCCCTCCCAGTCTAAGTCTTGGAGAACAGCTCTCAGCCTTGGAAAATTAGCTCTCTTAAAATTGAGTTTTTATTTCACCAATATGAGCTCGCTGTTTACAGCTAACAATAAATGAAATCATGTTATGGTCACTACTACCCAGATGTTCTTTTATATGGACATTTGTAATAGGCTCTGCATGGCTTGAGATTATCAGGTCCAGCAGAGCATCATTCCTAGTAGGGGCCTCTATGAACTGTACCATAAAGTTGTCCTGTAGTAGGTTTAAAAATTTTTGCCCTTTAACTGCTCCTGCAGTACCATTACTCCAGTCAATTTCTGGGTAGTTAAAATTATTTTTACTGTCCCAGCCCTTGCAGCCCTTTTGATCTGTGTAGGGAGCTGAGTCTCCACCTCCTCATTAACACTGGGAGGCCTACAACAAACTCCAATGATTACCTTTGTAGTACGCACTCCCATGTGCAGTTCCACCCATAATGCTTCAGCCTCATCACACTCTCCATCAACTAGGTCCTCTTTCACACTCGCTCTGAGATCACTTCTCACATAGAGACAGGCACTACCACCTTTCCTATTTACCCTGTCTCTCCGAAAGAGAACATAGCCAGGAATATTAATGGCCCAGTCATGTGAAGAATGAAACCAAGATTCAGCAATACAAATTAAATCATAGTTCTCTTCATGCACCAAAGCTTCCAACGCACCTATTTTGCTTGGCAGACTTCTGGCATTGGTGAACAAACACTTTAATTCATTGACACCTTGTTCACATGTATTTTGCATATTTTTTATTTTCATACAAATGGTACCAATTCCAATGGTTGTTTGTAACATGGGAACCTTCTTATCATCTGCCATAGCCACCCCCCCATCTTTCACCATTCCACTCACCAATAAGTACTGACCCCTGTCTGATCTGTCTACCCCACTATAATCTAATTCTCCCTCCCCCCTCGATCCTAGTTTAAATACTCCTTTAGCCTTCCCATAATCCTCTCCCCTAGCACAGCAGACCCCCTTTCATTTAGGTGCAAACCATCTCTAGCATATAGGATGCACCCCAATGAAAAGTCAGCCCAGTGCTCTAGAAACCCAAATCCTTCCCTCTTACACCAGGTTTTCAGCCATGCATTGAGCTCTATAATCTCCCCGTCTTTCCCGAGTTGCGCATGGCACAGGTAATATTTCAGAGAATATAACTTGGAGGTCTTTCTCTTCAACCTGCAGCCTAGTTCTTTAAATTGATTCTTAAGGAGCCTCCACCTTCCATGTATTCTGTCACTGATTCCAACATGAACCAAGACAGCTGGGTCACGCCCAGCCCCTCCCAGTAATTTATCAGCCCAGTCCACCACATGCTGAACCTTGGCACCAGGGAAACAGCAAACCATTCGGTTGAGGCGATCCTGGTGACAAATTATTCTATCAGTCCTTCTAATTATAGAATCCTCTACTACCACCAGTCTACATTTTCCTGCACTACCCTCACCACCCGTCCCAGATGGTCTGCCCTCCCGGCTGTTAGGGACAGCAGTGATAGCCAGGGCTTCCACCCCTGAGCTTGCCACCCCCACATCTTTACCCAACTTGGCAAATCTGTTTGGGTGTACAAACCCAGGGCTGGCCTTCCTTTTCTGTGAGCCCCTACCACTCCCTCTCATTACAGAAACCCATCTTCCTACCTGATAATCCAGATAAACCCCTCCACTCTCCACATCAATCCCATCAGCTACCTGCTCAGAGAGCAGAAGACCCCTTTTCAAGGTTGTCGGTTCTGCCCAGTGTTGCAACTTGCTCCTCCAGATCTCTAATCTATAATGCGAGTTTCCAGAAGGGCAACCCGCTCACGTCTGACACAGTGGTATCCAACCTGGAGCTGTTGCTCTATTGCTGCATACATGCGGCACACTGTGCACAGCACAAAATCTTCCACCCTGCTAGTACACATTATCCCAGTTACAATATTAACAGGAAATATCAGTTGTCACTTACAGGTTAGTAGACTCCTGCTATAATCTCCCGTTTTCCACTCCGGTTTCTTCACTTATCAAATGTACACTTGTCAAAGGTCCAGCAAGCAAAATACAGGCAAGCACAAAAAAAAAAGCAAGTCATATAGGACCTGTATCACTGGTGACCAATTAACCCCTCCCCTTAATTAGCAGACTGAAGGAAGACAAGAAAAGAAAGGAAAAAAAAGGCATTTAACCACTTGCCTACCGGGCACTTTTACCCCCTTCTTTACCAGGCCAATTTTCAGCTTTCAGCGCTGTTGCACTTTGAATGACAATTGCGCGGTCATGCAAGATTGTACCCTTATGAAATTTTATAATTTTTTTCTCACAAATAGAGCTTTCATTTGGTGGTATTTAATCGCCACTGGGCACTTTACTTTTTGCGCTATAAACAAAAAAATGCAAAAAACATGAAAAAAAAAAGGTTTCTTTGTTTCTGTTATAAAATTTTTCAAACAGGTAATTTTTCTCCTTCACTGATGTGCGTTGATGAGGCAGCACTGATGGCACCAATAGGTGGCACTGATAGGCAGCACGGAAGGGCACTGATAGGCAGCACTGAAGGGCACTGATAGGCAGCACTAATGAGGTGGCACGGATAGGCGGCACTGATAGGCAGCACTAATGAGGTGGCACGGATAGGCGGCACTGATGATGGGTACTGATAGACAGCACTGATAGGTGGCAATGACTGGCATCACTGCTGGGCACTGACTGGCTGCACTGCTAGGCATTGACTGGTGCAAGTGCTGGGCACTGACTGGCACAACCACTGGGCACTGACTGGCAGCACTGCTGGGCTGCACTGATGGGCACAGGTGGGTGGCACGGGTGGGCACAGGTGGGTGGCACGGGTGGGCACAAGTAGGTGGCACTTCTGGGCACAGGTGTGTGGCACTGCTGGGTGGCACTGGTGGGTGCACTGCTGGGCACAGGTGGGAGGCACTGGTGGGTGGCACTGCTGGGCACTGATCATCACAACTCCTCTGACAACTGCCGGTTCTCGGCAGTACTTTCCTCGCGCACTGACAGCGCAAGGAAAGTGCAGCCGAGAACCGGCAATTGCATTTCCCGGTGATCAGCGTGTCATTGGACACGGCTGATCACGTGGTAAAAGGCCGCTGTGATTGGCCTTTTACCACTTCACGTGATCAGCTGTGTCCGTGGGACACAGCGATCACGGAGATTGCCAGGTGTGCGCCCCCGGGGGCGCGCAGGAGAGCGTGTTCTGGGAGGACGTCATATGATGCCCTCCCAGAACTGGCCGGCCGCAGTGTAGCCGTCATTCGACTATCTGCGGTTGGCAAGCAGTTAAAAAGCAACAGAAAAAGTGATTTAAAAAAAGTAAAGGCTTTTAGCAAGATCCAAAGAAGAAAATAAAACAACTACAAGCACCAGCAATCAAAAGTAAAACTCAAATTTTCCACTCTTTTTAGCTATCAGCCAGCAAAACATTCATTGTACCTATATTCCACATGTATAGGCACATAACCTAATTAATATTATATTACTTTATTCTAAGATTTCATAGCTCCCTTTTGCAAGGTTCAGGGAGGGCACCATGCGGGAAGACTGGGGGGTAGGCAGTGTGTACTACCTCTTTCCCTGGTTAACCCCTTTGCGCCGACATCACACAAATATGTGACCTCAGAGAACTGGGCTTTTTTCTGTGGGGCCGCTTATTTGCGTACCTGACTTTCTAATGGGAGCGTGCTCCCAGCACAAAGACCGGGGTGTCACTGAGAGCCCCGGGTCCCGTTCGAACGATTGGGACCCATGACTCTCGTTTCCAAGTCACATGATCGCTGTGATAGCCTCTGATTGGCTATCACAGTGATCAGTCGCTGTACAGCCAGCCCCCTTGTTTTTTATCTCTCTATGGAGGAGAGAGACACATTGTATCTCTCTAACTCCTGGCATAAAAGAGGAAAAAATAAAAAATTTTAACAAAAGAAAAAGATAAATATTAAAAATAAAATTAAAAAATAAAAAAAAAGTACCTAGATCAAGGTTTGATCTAGTTCAGTGACAAGGTTAGTGTTTGGGTCAAGGTCAAAGGTCAGGATTTTTTTTTTTTTTTTTTTTGTTTAAATTGGTATCAGTGTCAGTGTGCTTTAGGTAAAAAATAACCCCCAAAAAACAAAATGAGCACTATTGTTTCTGGGCTGTACTACGTGTACAAACAACAAATAACATACACATAAATGGTATCGCTGCGATCGTCAAGAGCTGGGAAATTTATTTTGGGTTGTTCTTTACGATCACCAGATAAAATAGGTACAGTTGCAAGAAAAAGTATGTGAACCTCTTATGATTACGTGGAGTTTTGCATGAATTGGGCATAAAATGTGCTCTGAATGTCATCTAAGTCACAACAATAGAAGAACACAGTCTGCTGAACATAATACTACACAAACATTAGCTGTTGCCATGGTTTAATTGCACATAACATGTAAACATTCACAGTGCAGGGAGGAAAAAGTATGTGAACCTTTGGACTTCATAACTGGTTGACCCTCCTTTGGCAGCAATAACCTCAACCAAACATTTCCTGTAGTTGCAGATCAGACCTGCACAACGATCTGGAGTAATTTTGGACCACTCCTCTTCACAAAACTGTTTCAGTGTAGCAATATTCTTGGGATGTCTGGTGTGAATCGCTCTCTTAAGGTCATGCCACAGCATTTCAATCGGGTTGAGGTCAGGACTCTGACTGGGCCACTCCACAAGGCGTATTCTGTGCTGTTGCAGCCATTGTTTTGTTGAATTACTTGTATGCTTCGGGTCATTGTCCTGTTGCATCACCCATCCTCTGCGGAGCTTCAGTTGGCGGACAGATGGTCATACGTTTTCCTGCAAAATGTCTTGATAAACTCTGGAATTCATTTTCCCATCAATGACAACAATCCGTCCAGGCCCTGAGGCAGCAAAGCAGCCCCAAACCATGATGCTCCCTCCGCCATGTTTTACAGAGGGGATGAGGTTTTGATGTTGGTGTGCTGTGCCTTTTTTTCTCCACACATAGTGTTGTGTGTTCTTCCCAAACAACTCAATCTTGGTTTCATCTGTCCACAGTATATTTTGCCAGTAGTGCTGTGGAACATCCAGGTGCTCTTTTGCAAACTTCAAACGTGCTGCAATATTCTTTTTGGACAGCAATGGCTTCCTCCGTGGTGTCCTCCCATGTACGCCATTCTTGTTTAATGTTTTCCTTATTGTAGATGTGTCAACAAAAATGTTAGCATGTGCCAGAGATTTCTGTAGGTCTTTAGCTGACACTCTGGGATTCTTCTTTACCTCATGCAGCATTCTGCGCTGTGCTCTTGCAGTCATTTTTATAGGACGACCACGCCTAGGGAGAGTAGCAACAGTGCTAAACTTTCTCCATTTGTAGACAGTCTGTCTTACCGTGGACACATGAACAGAAAGGCTTTTGGAGATACTTGTGTAACCCTTTCCAGCTTCATGCAAGTCAACAATTCTTGATCGTAGGTCTTCTGAGAGCTCTTTTCTGCGAGGCATGGTTCACATCACACAGTGCTTCTTGAAACCAGTAAACCCAAAACAGGTGTGTGTTTTTTAAGGGCAGGACAACTGTCAGCAACACATCCAATATCATCACACTGATTGGAGTCAAGGTTGGCTCACTCCTGGCTCCAATTAGCTCTGGGAGAAGTCATTAAGCTAGGGCCTCACATACGTTTTCCTCCCTGCACTGTGAATGTTTACATGTTATGTGCAATTAAACCATGGCAACATCTAATGTTTGTGTAGTATTATGTTCAGCAGACTGTGTTCTTCTATTGTTGTGACTTAGATGACGTTCAGAGCACATTTTATGCCCAATTCATGCAAAACTCCACGTAATCCCAAGGGGTTCACATACTTTTTCTTGCAACTGTATAATGCGTCCTGCGAGCAGCTGGAAAGCACAAGTGGTGACAAATTTCAAGTTCTGTTTTTCCAGATTACCGAAAGTGACGTTTACCAATGGAAGCTGGAACGCAAGCCCGCACTACACTCCATTGCTTCACCATTCATTTTGGACACATCTGGTACCATCTGATGGCAGCTGCTATCTATTTTTAATGTGTCTTTGGGGAACTAGGATCTTCATTTTTTAGACCCCAGAAAAGCAATGGTCAATAGGGTATGTTACCAAGAACACATTTGCCATATAGATTCACACTTTGCAAATCTGATAATTCCTTTTCTGCTGATATATTATATACACACACACACATATATATAAACATAGTGTCAGGCACCGCCCGGCGGAATCGCTAGTGATCCACAGAACGGGATTCCCCAGGACGCGGAGTCTAAGTCCCAGTCTGCCTTTTCCCCAGAGCCCCTGATGGTGGGGATGGACTTGGTGCAAGACTGAAACCAGGTCGCGACCCCTGAGTGCACCCAACTGTGGTAGAGGGGTCCCGCCGAGGGTACGTGCCGGGGGGTGAGCCTGCTGTGAAGAGGCTGACAAGTCCAGGTCCCGAGCGGGATGGATGGATGACAGTCAGGAATGAGCGTAGTCAGACTAGTCGGGTCGGGAACGGTGGAGGCAGGTAGGTACTAAACAGTAGACAGAGAGCAGCCGGGTCACAAGCCAAGGTTCAGCAACGGGAGGTCCAATAGTAATATAAAAACAGGCAGGAGAGTAGTCAGGGACGAGCCAGGGGTCAGAACAGGAGAAGGTCAACACAAATCAGGACAAGCAGGATCGGCAACAGAAACACACTTCAGAACTCAGGTACAGGAACTAGACCTTGCGGCAACCTAGTCACCATCTGGCCAGTTTAAATACTGCACCCTGCACCGTCATTGGTGCAATTGCCGCCGCCGGCGCCCAGGTCCTAGTCTGCACCTAGGCAATCTGCGTATGTGCAGACCTGTGCGCCGCTGCGAGACCTGCAGTCCCTGACACATACATACACTGTACATGTTTTTTTATATTCACATTTTAATTTCCCGCATCATCCATCAATGTACCATTGGTATCTGGAAACCATGCATTTGCATCTGTGGTCATGTCAGAGATGTTTTGTATACTTATTTATTAATTCTTTCATCTATTTATATGTGCCAAGTACCCACCCACTGATGGGAGGGGCAAATACTGGATATCATGTGATCCTGCAGGATCCACCTCCTCAAGGGGTAACCTGCTCAGGAAGGGGGAGATCTGCATTTACCAATCCAGCTGTGCATGCTCATTGGCCAGACTGGGGTGACTACAAGGATCTATATTATCCTGTCACCCAGCCCGGCTGTTGATTGAAAATCCTGCAGAAAACAAAAAAAGTAAAAAGAAGGAAAAGGCTATGGAACCACAGGTCCCAGCAGGGAGCTAGGTCCTTACTCCGACACTAGGCAGAAGAAAATTGAGTTCCCTATAGCAGAGAATGGGTTTACTATCAGCCAAGGCTGCCATAGGTGGTCCTGTGCTTATTTTTTTTTCTGCCTAGTGTCCTACTCCTGAAGGTGGCGCTATAACCCTATGGACAAGAATATGGAAGGCTGTGTCTGTCAATGAACAAAAGAGAAAGCAATAGTTAGAAAGTTCACCTACTGTCTTTAACCCTCAATACTGGACACTTTCGCCCCCTTCCTGCCCAGACCAATTTTCAGCTTTCAGTGCTCTCACACTTTGAATGAGAATTACTCAGTCGTACCACACTGTACCCAAATGAAATTGTTATAATTTTTTGAGACAAATAGAGCTTTCTTTTGGTGGTATTTAATCACCAATGGGTTTTTTTACTGTTTGCTACATAAACCAAAAAAGAGAAAAATTTGGGGGGAGGGAAAAAAAAAAAAAAAAGAAAAGGTTTTTCCTGTTTTAAAATTTTGCAAATAATCGCTCTTCAAAACTTTAGGCCTAAATTTAATCTGTTAATATACTCAAATAAGTGTATATTATTTAGTATTTGTGAAAGTCAGTCTGCAAACTATGATATATTATTATATATAAATATATATATACTGAAAGGTGATCTATACTGAAAGGTGATCAATCCTGATATATCGACGACCCATCTCATTTCCTGAGGCCCTAAAATGCCAGGACAGTACTAATACCCCTCAATTGACACCTTTTTGGAAAGTAGACATCCCGAAGGATTTAGGAAGAGGGATGGTGAATTTCTGATGTAATTTTTTCTTTGGAAAATGTTAATAAAATGTTTTCCTCTACAAAATTTTCTTTTTTACTAGTTATTTCTCTCACATGACATACTTGCAATTACACCCGGAAACATATTCTTCTACTCTTCCTAAGTAAGGTGATGCCACATGTGTAAGACTTTTTCACAGCCTAGCTACATGGAAGGGCCCAAAATCCATGAAGCACCTTTGGGCTTTCAAGAAGCATAAATTACACATCTAATTTACTGACTACCCATCACATTTTTGAAGGCACTGGAGACAGTGGAAACACCCACAAAATGACCACATTTTGGAAAGCAAACACCTGAACATATTTTCTATGAGGCATAAGGAGTCTTTTGAACATGTCATTTTTTTTTGCTACAAGCTTTTGGGAAATGTGGAAGGAATTATTTTTTTTTTACACAAAGTTGTCAATTTCTAAGATACAGTATTTAAACACAGGCATATGTAGAATTACACCTCAAATTATATTCTGCTATTCTTCCTGAGTATGGCAATACCATATGTGGTATGGGCCCTAATTCTTTGTGGTGGACATGACACCCCACTACAAGTATCTGGCTTATCAACAGGGTTTACTGCATTGCTGGTGATCGCCACTTCACCATGATGTACATTGCTGCTGGTCGTTGACTGCTGCTCCTCAAATCACCTGAATCTCTTTATTGGGAGCCCTTCTTCCTCTGAATCAGTTATTGACCCACTGACACGTTGATGTTGCACTGGGACACTATTGTAGATGTTGGGCCACTGATGATGCCGGCAGATGTTGATGGGCCGTTGGGACACCAACAGCTGTTGATGGGCCACCAACATATGTTGATGGGCCACTGGGATGCCGATAGATGATGGGCCACTGGGATACTACTGCAGATGTGTACTGTGATAGATGTTGATGTGCACTGGGACACTATTGAAGATGTGCACTGGACACTGAAAGATGTTGATGGGACACTGATACACCTGACAGATGTTGATGGTACACTAGCACACTGGCAGATGCAGATGGGATACTGGTACAGATGTTGCTGTTCACTTTGACACTGACAGATGGTGCTTGGTGCACTGGTGTGAGATGGTTGCACTGTGTGGGATCTGTGTATCAGTAAAATCAGCAGCCACACACAAATCTGTGACAGGCAGCATGAATTGGCTCTCTTACTTACTGCACTCTCTGTGTGAGGAGAACTGATACACTGACACATGCCTCTGTGTACACTGTGTGATGGCTGGGAGGGCCAATCAGATGGGCTGTGTTACATAAATTGGTAATAAATCAAATGGAGTGGAGTGCTCCCATTGAGAAAATATTCCAAGAGTATGGGTTTCTGCTCTCTTCCAAAGCAAGGGGTCAGGGATGCTAGAAAAATTAGGAAGATTGGGATTATCCCAAAAGGGGGTATTGGCTCCCGTACTCTCGTCTCCAGAGGACCAGTTAAGATTGGTTGTCCTGGCCCTAACAGTCATCTTCATGGGTAAGGTACGGGACAAGAGGGAGTGAGTAACCTCGTGTAGTAAGAATCAAAGCAGCTCCAAGTCTAGAATAGTGTTTCCTTCAGGAAGGATGAACTACCAGTGCAGAGTAACCATAAGGGAAGCCAAATAATAGCAATACAAGTTGAGCAGAGCTAGGTCAACTTCAATGGGAAGTTGCAACTTAGCAAGAGCTAAGCTAGGATGCCTTCTTGCCCAGATAAATGAGGTAAGGATGGAGTCTGTCGTGCTGAAAATTCTTAATGGTATCCAAACTGGGTATTGCCTAAACAAATAATTTGAAATTTAGGGAGAAAACGCATTTTGAATAAATTTATTCTGCCCACCAGAGAGAGAGGGAGACGAGATACCTCACATTTAGATTTAAGTTACAACAGGAAAAACATTAAAGTGGTTCTAAATGCAGAAGGTCTTTACCTTAGCACATTCTATACAATAAGATAGAAAACCCTGTGCACGCAGCTTCCTCACAGCCCCCTAAATACATACCTGAGCACAAACGCAATCCAGCGATGTGCATGGGTGCTGAGTCTGTCTTCTTTCTTATGTGCCTCATTGGCTCAGATACAGCAGCAAGAACCATTAGCTTCTGGTGCTGTAAGAGCCAGTGAAGAGGGAGCAGGGGGCGAGGCCAAGCCCCGCTCTGTCAGTTTTATGGACACACAGATTAGGGCTCGGGAGCAAGCATGCAGGAGTACCCACATAACAAACGGCATGCTATGAAGGCACTCAATAGGGGTGAGAAGCCAGGAGTGCCAGCACGGAACCTAAAAAAGGGGAGGATCGGGGCTGCTCTGTGCAAAATCATTGTACAGAGCAGGTAAGTATAACATGTTTGTTATTTTAAAACAAAAAAGCCCAGAAATTTAAATATTGCTAAGATATATTAAGATTTAATATTACTAAGATCTAAGAAGGAGCTAGGTTCAAGGGAGACATGGATACCTACATACTTATAAGCGCTGAACCTATGAACCTATTGCAGAGGGAAGTAATGCATATTTATCTATGGGACAGAGTCGATTTGGACCAGTTAATTTATAATACCAAAATAGAGCCTGAATTTGCTAAAGGTCTGCAGGGTGGCGGCCAGGGAACACGGAGCATCACTGAGATACAGCAACACATCATTCCAGTGACTCCACCCACAAGCCACAAATGTTAGAGTTGGTACAAATGAGTGTAACCAAGAGCTCCATGACCAAGGTGAATTAACCAAGAATGGTCTTTGTGAACCAGGGTGGTAATAACATACCAGCCAGAACCAATGGCATGATTTTCGCATCAACATTAAAAAATATGGATGGTAGGAGAAGCATTGGGGGTCGTTCTCCAGTTTATGAACTTGCTGCACAGCCTGCCTGTCCTCCAATGCCCAAGACTTGTGCTTCACTGGGAAGATCATTGTATTGCTATTTATATGCCTCCTGCTGACATCTTCTATGCCTACTCACAAGCAACAGGATCCCTAACAGACATCATGCAAGCAAGAGAAAAAAAACACAATTGACTTCTTTGGTCTTGTGTAAATATCCTATATAAAAGGGGCAGCACTGGCCGGCGAGTCTATATTGCAATCAATTAAAGTGTATGTAAACGTTCACTATGTAAAAAAACCCATTCAGTTAAAAATAGAAATTAAAGGAAAAACATTTTTGTATAGATATAAAAAGGGGGGGAATAGGTAACAATAATGTTTTTTTTATAAGTTATCACATTCCCTATGCTCTCAGCTGCACAAGAGCTGGGGGAGGAAAAATAACAGCAGTATCTTTCCAGTGAAAGGATGTGCAGGGGGAGAGGGGTGTCAGGACAAGTCTCACCACTGGAGTAGAGCAGGCTGCGTTCCCAGAATACCTAGAGAAATTAACCACCTGTGGGTTCTCCTGCTTAGTGTGGTTAGTTTTTAATAGGAAAGTAGAGAAACACCAGGGATTTCACACTAAGGAAGCAATAAAAAGAGAACAGGATAATTCTTCACATAAGTACATGATACAGCCGGCAAATATCAGAAATGTAGTGGTGCACCAAAATGAAAATTCTGGACCAAAACGGAAAATTCAGGATTTTATACATAGTTGTATTATATTAGACTTTTCATTTACTATAATGAATTTAAATGAATATGAATTTAAAAAATACTATCCAATTACATAAATTAACTTTTCTTGAAAGTAACACAAACATTGGACAGAAAATAAAATGAAATATATATACAAAAATAAAAAACAAAAAAAAAACAAAACACAACCAAAACATAGAATGGCAAAGATATAAGATTAACAGCTAGAGTAGGAGTGAACTCTGAGCGGAAAAACAAAGGACTAATTAATTTTAAGTACTTCAATGCCGGGCACTTTTACCCCCTTCCTGCCCAGGCCAATTTTCAGCTACCAGCACTCTCACCGTTTGAATGACATTTACACGGTCATGTACCCAAATTAAATTTTTATCATTTTGTTCACACAACTAGAGCTTTTTTTGTGTGTTATTTACAACTGGGTGTTTATTTTTTGTTAAATAAATGAAAAAAAGAGAAAATTTTTGGGAAAAAAAAAGTTTTTCTTTATTTGTTTTAAAATTTAAGTAAATTATTGTTCTTCATAAATGTAGGCCAAAATGTAAACTACTACATTTCTTTGGTGAAAATAACCCAAATTAGTGAATATTTAGTCTGTAGAAAAGCTATAGAGTCCACAAACTGCTATATATTTGAAAATCAATCAATCCTGATGTACTGACGGCCTAGCATTTCGAGGCCCAAAAATGTCAGGACATTACAGATATCCCCCAAATCACCCCTTTTAGGAAAGTAGACAGTCTGTAGTATTTAGTAAGAGGCATGGCAAGTTTTTAGAAGTTGTAATTTTTCGTCACAATTTTTTTTTTCTTTACATACTGTACCAGTGCAGTACAGTGTAATCATATAACCGGTGTGGCGGTGATCAAGGAGACGGATATAAAATGCAAAAAAAATTATATACCCCCCCCTTCAATTTTTTTTATATAATTACATTGTTTTTTCTTTTCTATTTTTGTTTACAATTTTTTTTCTAAAAAACATTAGTAACCATAGTTACTACTCTGGGGAAGTGATCAGGGAAGGATTTCCAATGCTATAGGCAAGCATTTAACTGAATGAAATACAGGTGAAACTCCAAAAATTTTAATATTGTGCAAAAGTTAATTTATTTCAGCAATGCAACTTAAAAGGTGAAACTAATATATGAGATAGACTCATTACATTCAAAGCAAGATAGTTCAAGCCGTGATTTGTCATAATTGTGACGATTATGGCTTACAGCTCATGAAAACCCCAAATCCACAATCTCAGAAAATTAGAATATTGTGAAAAGGTGCAGTATTCTAACTCAAAGTATCCCACTCTAATCAGCTAATTAAGCCATAACACCTGCAAAGGGTTCCTGAGCCTTTAAATGGTCTGTCAGTCTGGTTCAGTAGGAATCACAATCACGGGAAAGACTGCTGACCTGACAGTTGTGCAGAAAACCATCATTGACACCCTCCATAAGGAGGGAAAGCCTCAAAAGGTAATTGCAAAAGATGTTGGATGTTCCCAAAGTGCTGTATCAAAGCACATTAATAGAAAGTTATGTGGAAGGGAACAGTGTGGAAGAAAATGGTGCACAAACAGCAGGGATGACCGCAGCCTGGAGAGGATTGTCAGGAAAAGGCCATTCAAAAGTGTTGGGGACTGTCACAATTAGTGGACTGAGGCTGGAGTCAGTGCATCAAGAGCCACCACACACAGAGGGATCCTGGACATGGGCTTCAAATGTCGTATTCCTCTTGTCAAGCCGCTCCTGAACAACAAACAACGTCAGAAGCGTCTTACCTGGGCTAAAGAAAAACAGACCTGGTCTATTGCTCAGTGGTCCAAAGTTCTCTTTAATGATGAGAGCAACTTTTGCATCTCATTTGGAAACCAAGGACTCAGAATATGGAGGAAGAATGGAGAGGCACACATTGCAAGATGCTTGAAGTCCAGTGTAAAGTTTCCACAGTCTGTGTTGATTTGGGGAACCATGTCATCTGCTGGTGTTGGTCCACTGTGCTTCATTAAGTCAAGGGTCAACGCAGCCGTCTACCAGGAGATTTTGGAGCACTTCATGCTTCCTTCCGCAGACAAGCTTTATGGGGATGCTGTCTTCATTTTCCAGCAGGACTTGGCACTGCACACACTGCAAAGAGCACCAAAACCTGGTTCAAGGACCGTGGGATTACTGTGCTTGATTGGCCAGCAAACTCGCCTGACCTGAACCCCATAGAGAATCTATGGGGCACTGCCAAGAGAAAGATGAGAGACATGAGACCGAACAATGCAGAAAAGCTGAAGGCTGCTACTGAAGCACCCTGGTCTTCCATAACACCTCAGCAGTGCCACAGGCTGATAGCTTCCATGCCACGCCGCATTGAGGCAGTAATTGCTGAAAAAGGGGCCCAAACCAAGTACTGAGTACATATGCATGCTTATACTTTTCAGAGGTCCGATATTGTTCTATGTACAATCCTTGTTTTATTGATTGCATGTAATATTCTAATTTTCTCAGATTGTGGATTTGGGGTTTTCATGAGCTGTAAGCCATAATCATCACAATTATGACAAATCATGACTTGAACTATCTTACTTTGCATGTAATGAGTCTCATATATTAGTTTCACCTTGTAAGTTGCATTACTGAAATAAATGAACTTTTGCACGATATTCTAATTTTTCGAGTTTCACCTGTAGATTCATTAAAGTGTTTTTGTTGTGATTGGCCACAGCTAATCACATGACACAGATGGGCTTTAACTGGCACAGTCTGTACAATGTAATCACTGTGACCAATCACAGCTAGCAACACAATTGTATACAATGGATGGCATGAAAGGAAGCCACCCACTGTTTACAATTGTCATGTGACCTGCGGTCACATGGGACTGGCAAGGGGATGGTACACCAATCAGTTATCGGCTGTGTGTGATGGACACAGCCGGTGACCAATCTTGCCACAGCACAGCCCCACGGGCACGGGCGTGGTGGCGTATTGGGAGGATGTCATATTTTACTATTGGCCAGGTGGGAACTGTTTAACCACCTCCCGCGTAATATGACGGATGCAAGGTGGTTCTCTCGTTCTAGGAGGACGTCATATGACGTCCTCCCATTCTCATCGCGCATGCACGGCTCAGGGAGCACGCAGCGTGGCGATCGGTTGTGCGCTGTGTCCCTCAGACACAGGGGATCACCGATCACGGAAAGAGCCGAAGATGTCGGCTCGGTCATGTGATCAGCTGTGTCCGATCACAGCTGATCACATGTAAACAGGGAAATGCCGGTTATCGCCATGTCACTGTAAGGGATTTTTGGCTAAGAGAAGATCGCCGCAGCGCATAAATCTGCGCATGCGCAGGATCCCGACAAGGCATACAGGCAGGTGGGCACTAGGACCCAGGCGCACCTGTCATCATCTGCAAGAGCCGCAAACAACCACCACTGGCGCTCTTGTCCCCCTGGTCCCTGGACTCCCTCTGTTCCAACCTCAGCGGGGTCAGGGCTAGTGACAGAAGTGAGGCCGACCTCTTCATTTCAGTCTCCGATCAGGTATGTGACAATACTAGTCAGCCAGTGATGGAGTCTGAAAGGGAGGCCTCACAGCTGGGGGACATTCGCCAAGCAGTAACCACCTTGCTCAATGTGATGCATGAGTTACAAAAGAACTTTGAACACCTGGAGAGTAAAATGCGAACCGACTCTAATGTCCTCATAGACACAGACCTCATGACTACCTTTGATGCGGCCACTCAAACGGAAAACATTGAAGCCTCTGCACTGCCGGAACCACTGGTGTCTACGCCTGAGTTCTTTACAGGGGATCGCAGGAAGTTCAGGACTTTTCGCAACTCTTGTGAGTTATATTTTTCCCTGCTCCCCAGGACCTTCTTGTCATCAAACATTAAGGTGGGATTTATCACACTCCTCAGAAATGAACCCCAGTCCTGGGCCTACCATCTCCGTGAGTTACATGATCCGACCTTAGCTTCTGTGGACTCATTCTTTACAGTGATGGCACAAATCTATGATGATCCCTTCCGGCGCCAAACCGCTGAAACTATGCTCAGTAGGCTACAGCAAGGCCAGAGACCTGTGGAAGAATATGTCGCCGACTTCCGCATCTGGAGTCCGGATACCCAGTGGAATGAGTCTGCTCTCCGCCATCAGTTCCGCCTCGGTGTTTCCGAGAATCTGAAGGATGAGCTGGCCCGAGTGGGGGTGCCAACCAGGTTGGAGAGTCTTATAGACATGGCAATTCATATTGACCGGCGGATTCGGGAAAGGCAAAACGAGAGGATTAATGGGAAGATTTTGATATGCTCTGAAATAGGGCCTTCTACAAATGTGGCATCACCCACCAACTCCACTAGAAGTTTCTGGAGACCACAGTTATCCATAGCGGAACGCCTTCGCCAGCAGAAGTCCAACCTCTACTGCGGTGATGCAGGTCATTTCGTGGCCACCTGGCCGGCCAAATCCCATAAGTCTTCTCCCAGCTGCTTTCACATGATGCACCGTCAAGGGGCAAGTCGGGCGCACCTCTCCTTCCATCTGCAGCTGCAGCTGGCCGAAAGGACAATCATGGTCCCAGCCATCATAGACTCAGGCGCTTGTAGCTGCTTTATGGACGCTCCCTTCGCTAAGCAAAGCCAGATTCCACTCCGTACCAAAGCACAGAGACTTGCAGTCCATCTAGCAGATGGATCTGGTATCAGTTCTGGCCCTGTAACACAGGAAACCATGCCAATCTTCTGCCACTCTACCATGGGACACCAGGAGCTCCTATGTCTAGATATCATTACCTCCCCGATTTTTCCAGTTATCCTCGGTATGCCGTGGCTGAAGGCTCACAATCCAACCATCAATTGGTTGTCTGGAGAAATCTCCTTTACTTCAGAATATTGTCTGACGCAGTGCATTCCTAAAGGGACTGATGAGGCAACTCCTCTTCTCAGTATTCAATCAGATCCTGAAACCACGAAACTTGTTCCTGCAGTATACCACGAATATCTGGACGTCTTCAATAAAAAAAAGTGCTAATTGCCTTCCTCCTCATCGCTCATATGACTGCCCTATCAAGCTCCTGCCCGGTGCCAAGATTCCCTTCGGTAGAATTTATCCCTTATCTGAAGCCGAATTAGAGGTCCTCTGAGAATATACAGTCAGCTCCATAAATATTGGGACATTGACACAATTCTAACATTTTTGGACGCCGCTTCACAGTGCAGATGGACAATGACCCAAAGCATGGTCCCTTAACAAGTGGGAGGCACATTTGCAAACTGTTGTAATTCCTACACCGTTCACCTGATTTGGATGTAAATACCCTTAAATTAAATGACAGTCTTCAGTTAAAGCACATCTTGTTTGTTTAATTTCAAATCCATTGTGGTGGTGTATAGAGCCAAAAATGTTAGAATTGTGTCGATGTCCTAATATTTATGGACCTGACTGTATAAATGAGAGTTTGGAAAAAGGCTTCATTCGGCCGTCTACATCACCAGCGGGAGCCGGCATCTTCCTTGTGGAGAAGAAGGATCACACTCTCAGACCTTGCATCGATTACCATGACCTGAACAAGATAACGGTGAAGAATCGCTACCCTCTTCCACTGATCCCCGAACTATTTCAAAGGTTACGGGGAGCATGCTTCTTCTCAAAACTGGACCTAAGGGGCGCTTACAATCTAGTGCGAATTCGAGAGGGTGATGAGTGGAAGACAGCCTTCCGAACCCGATTCAGACACTTCGAATATCTGGTAATGTCCTTTGGACTCTGTAATGCCCCAGAAACTTTTCAACACATGGTAAATGATATCTTCCGAGATTATCTGGATCTATTCCTTATCGTCTATCTGGACGACATCCTGGTTTTCTCTAACTCCATAGAACGCCATCGAGTTCACGTAAAGAAAACACTGGATAGACTACGCCAGCATCGCCTGTTCGCAAAAGCTGAGAAATGCGAGTTCGAGAAACAATCCATCCAGTTCCTGGGACTTGTGATCACTTCTGAGGGCATCTCTATGGACCCCCAAAAGGTGTCTGCCGTCTTAGAATGGCCCATCCTCGGACACAGGAAAGCGGTACAGCGCTTTTGTCAGGGATCTCCTCGATCCCCGCCGCGATGGTCCCGGCGCAGGCGCAGTGCACCGCACTGTGCAGGGACACGGGCACTAGGTCCGGGCCGGCCGCGGCGTTCGAGTTCGCGCATGCGCAGTAGAAGCCGCGGCAGCCCGCTGGGCACCAATGGCAGCGCAGGGCGGGATATTTAAATGGCCCTGAGCTGTTATTCAGTGCCTTCTGGTCTTTCCTGCATCCTGTGATTCTGCGAACCTGTACCCTGTAAGTTATTGACCCGGATTGTACCTGACCTTGCTGTTTTCTCCTATTCTGACCCTTGCTTTGCCTGACCTCTCTCCTGGATGCCCCCTATTGGATTTGACCTGCTGTTGCTGACCTGGCGTGTGACCCGACCATTCTATGCCCGCTGCCTTGTACCTTGCCGTCCTCTCTGTTACCGACCCGGCCCGTCTGACCTTGCTCATCCATCCATCCATCCCGTGCAGTGGGGTCTTCTGACCTCCTCATATCAGACTCTTTCCCGTGGGAGCCCTTGGCGCATACCACTACCACTGACGGACGCACCCAGTAGCCACGACCTGGTCTCAGGGGGCTCCAAGTCCATCCCCACCATCAGGGGCCCTGGTGAACAAGCACCCTGGGACTTATACTCCGTGCGCTGGGGACGCCTATTCAGTGGAGTGCTAGTGGTACCGCCAGGCGGTCCCTTACAGTACCAGAAGGCCATGACTGAGTCTAGAGGAGGGCCCTCGCCGCTTGAGGAGATCTGCAGGCACCTGTCTAATTTGACACAGGCCGTATCGGCCCTGCAGGACAGATGTCAGCAGATTGAGAATCAATTCCAGACCTGCACTATATCCGTTCCTGCCCCACAGGCCGCGGTCCCCGCACCCCTGGCCGTAGCAGCCCCTGTGCCGGTTTCTGGGGCGTCCACACCACTCCCGACGGCCGAACCCCGAGTACCCTTACCGGAACGTTTCCACGGGGACTGCACACGCTTCAGGTCGTTCCGGGAGTCCTGTCTTCTCTATTTTGAGTTACAACCACGGACCTTTGTGACTGAATCCGTGAAGGTGGGGTTCGTCATCTCCCTCCTGCAGGGTGAACCCCAAGACTGGGCCCACCGACTGCGGGGAAAAAATGACCCTCACCTTAGTTCGGTAGACAATTTTTTTGATGCAATGGCCATCCTATACAATGACCCACAGCGGGCAGCTTCTGCTGAAGCTACTTTGTACACGCTCCAGCAAGGCCGCCGAGCGGCGGAGGAGTACGCGTCTGAGTTTAGGCGCTGGATGGGGGACACACGCTGGAACGAGTTTGCACTCCTGCATCAGTTCCGTATAGGCCTATCAGAAGGCCTTAAAGATGAGCTCGCACGGGTGGAGGTGCCTGAGACTTTAGAGGACTTAATTGCGCTGACTATTAAGATTGACCGTAGACTACGGGAACGCAGGTTTGAGAGGTCCGGCCAGGGTCATGGAAATCCCTGGGGGTCATTTCAAGGTCCCAGTCAAACACCTAGGCCAAACATCCAGAACCGGCCACCTGGAGATATCCCTGAACCCATGCAACTCGGCCTGGCACGGCCTAAACTATCTCCAGAGGAACACCAGCGCAGACGATCCCAGAACCTGTGCCTCTACTGTGGTGAAGCTGGTCATATGGTACGATCCTGCCCGCAGAAACTGAGTAAGTGCACCTCTTCTTCCTTGTCCATTGGCAATGTTAGTCCATCCCAATACTTAGTGGTGCCCCTTTCCTTTCAGCTTCCAGGAAGGACCGTGGAAGTATCGGCCATAGTTGATTCGGGGGCATGCAGCTGCTTCTTGGACATTAATTTTGCTCACCAGCAGTGTATTCCTCTCCAATTGAAACAGAAGGGGTTAAATATTTATTTGGCCGACGGTTCCCGGATAAAATCGGGGGTAGTGAACCAGGAAACCCCTTCCATCGCCACTGTCATTGCCGGCCAGCACCAGGAACTCCTCCGCCTGGATGCTATAGCTTCACCCTTCTTCCCAGTCATTTTGGGGCTCCCATGGTTACGGGCCCATAACCCCCAAATTGACTGGGAGACCGGAGTAATCTCGTTCCCTTCCCCATACTGTCGGGTATACTGCCGCACTTCGGGCCCGGGGGTCCCCCAAATCCTCCTGTGCTCTGAGGGGGAAGCCGAATTAAAACAAGTAATCCCTGCAGCCTACCATGAGTTTCTAGATGTGTTCAGCAAACGGGGAGCCGATACTCTACCCCCCCACCGCCCTTATGACTATCCCGTTGACCTGTTACCCGGTTCAGAGATTCCTTTTGGGCGAATCTTCCCCCTTTCAGAGCTCGAATTGGGGGCCCTGAAGGAATATATCGAGGACAGCCTCCAGAAGGGGTTCATCCGCCCCTCCACTTCACCGGCGGGGGCGGGAACTTTCTTTGTTGAAAAGAAGGACAAAACCTTAAGGCCGTGTATCGATTACCGGGAGTTGAACAGGGTCACGATAAAGAACCGTTACCCACTGCCGTTAGTACCGGAGTTATTCCAAAGTTTAAAAACAGCAGTGGTTTTTACAAAGCTGGATTTGAGGGGAGCGTACAACTTGATTCGCATAAGGGAGGGGGACGAGTGGAAGACGGCCTTCCGCACCCGCTTCGGCCACTTTGAATATTTGGTCATGCCATTCGGGTTGTGCAATGCTCCGGCCACTTTTCAACACTTTGTGAAAGATATTTTTAGGGACTTCCTGGATGTCTTTGTTATCGTCTATTTAGACGACATTTTGATTTTCTCCCCTTCTTTGGGGGAACACAGAATACATGTAGCGAGGGTATTGGGGCGATTGCGGCAGCATGGGTTGTACGCCAAGGCAGAGAAATGTTGTTTCGAACAATCCAGCATTACTTTCTTGGGCCTGATTATCTCCACCGCGGGGGTCGTGATGGATCCTCAGAAAGTCGCTGCAATACTGGATTGGCCTGAACCCACGGACAGGAAAGGCGTCCAACGATTTATCGGTTTTGCAAATTTTTACCGAAAGTTCATCAAGAACTTCTCGAGTCTGGTCTCCCCCATTACTCAGCTAACCAAGCTGGGAACCCGGTTCAGATGGACACCAGAGGCTCAGGAAGCTTTTGAAGCCTTGAAGAAGCTGTTCACCTCGGCACCCATTTTGGGTCACCCAGACGCCGCCCTGCCCTACATCTTGGAGGTGGATGCATCGGAGAATGCGGTAGGTTCCATCCTCTCCCAGCGGAAAGGCACCAAGGAATTGCTCCATCCTGTAGCATTCTTCTCACGGAAGCTTACCCCAGCGGAGAAGAATTATGATATCGGTGATCGAGAGCTACTGGCGATCAAAACGGCGTTAGAGGAATGGAGGTACCTGCTGGAAGGTGCTGTGCACCCCATCTTAATATTTACTGACCACAAAAACCTGGAATATCTGACAACCGCCAAGCGTCTACGCCCGCGACAGGCAAGATAGGCCCTATTCTTTTCAAGATTGAACTTCCACATTACGTACCGGCCTGGATCAAAGAACACTAAGCCAGATGCGTTATCACGTATGTACGAGGACGCCAAGGAGATCCCAGTACCCGACACCATCCTGTCCTCGGGTAACTTCTTGGCCCTTCAGTCGGACCTTCGTTCCAAGATAATGGAGGCATCCACAACCGTCTCTACCCCAGTCGGAGGGCCCCTCCAGAACAAGGGGGAACTCCTATGGAGGGAAGATCGGATTGTGGTGCCGGAGGAAGCCCGAACCCTGGTCTTGGGGCATTGCCATGACCACCCGATGGCGGGGCACTTTGGCCCAGAAAAGACCCTGGAACTTCTCCGACGCTCCTTCTGGTGGCCGGACATGGCTAAAGATTGTAAGGGCTATGTAAGGTCCTGTATCACCTGCCAGAAGAACAATCCATCAAGAAACAAAGTTTGGGGTCTGCTGCGACCCTTACCGATTCCTGAACGGCCTTGGCAAAAGATCTTGTTAGACTTTATAGTCGAGCTTCCGCCATCACTAGACCACACGGCAATCCTGGTGGTCGTGGACCGCTTGTCCAAGATGGCCCACTTCATCCCGTTGAAGAAAACCCCCTCGGCAGCCGAGACTGCGCGAGTCTTCATTCGTGAGGTAGTAAGGCTGCATGGGGTCCCCGAAGACATTGTCTCGGACCGGGGGGTCCAGTTCACGTCAAGATTTTGGAGAGCACTGTGCAAAGCCCTGGACATCAAATTGTCCCTCTCCTCTGCATTCCACCCTCAAACTAACGGTCAAACCGAAAGGACCAATCAGACCCTGGAGCAATACTTAAGATGCTACACTTCGTTTACTCAAGATGACTGGATGCCACTTCTACCCCTAGCGGAATTCGCGTACAACAACGCCTGCCACTCAGCGACGGGACAGTCCCCGTTCTTTGCCAACTATGGTTTTCACCCCGTCTTCCTCCCGGATTTGGTCTCGGAATGCCCAGTACCAGCAACGCAAGATGTAGGAACGTTTTTCTCCGCGAACAATAAGAAGCTTCAAGAGGCCATCAGTCGGGCCCAGGAAGACTACAGGAAGGCATTCAACAGGAAACGGAGGGGAGATCTGGTGTTGCGGCCTGGGGAGAAGGTTTGGCTAGCGACGTCCAATTTAAAGATGCTTTGCCCGTCGAAGAAATTGGGACCCAAATTTATAGGCCCCTTCTGCATTAAACGGATGGTCAACGAAGTGGCCTACAAACTCGTCCTTCCTGACACACTCAAGATCCACCCAGTCTTCCATGTGTCCCTGCTGAAGACAGTAATCCCAGATGCCTTCCCTGACCGAGAATCTAGACCCCCGGAAGCAATAACGGTCGAGGGAGAAGAAGAATTTGAGGTAGAAACAATCCTGAAGTGCCGAAGGAAGGGGGGCCAGACCCAATTCCTTATCAATTGGAAGGGCTATGGCCCTGAGGACAATTCTTGGGAGCCAGCCCATAATGTCCATGCACCCAGACTTGTCCGGAGGTTTTTTCGCGATCACCCGTGGTGGAGAGATCGGGTGGGCATCCGGAGGTTGCCTGTAGGGGGGGGGCAATGTCAGGGATCTCCTCGATCCCCGCCGCGATGGTCCCGGCGCAGTGCACCGCACTGTGCAGGGACACGGGCACTAGGTCCGGGCCGGCCGCGGCGTTCGAGTTCACGCATGCGCAGTAGAAGCCGCGGCCGCCCGCTGGGCACCAATGGCAGCGCAGGGTGGGATATTTAAATGGCCCTGAGCTGTTATTCAGTGCCTTCTGGTCTTTCCTGCATCCTGTGATTCTGCGAACCTGTACCCTGTAAGTTATTGACCCGGATTGTACCTGACCTTGCTGTTTTCTCCTATTCTGACCCTTGCTTTGCCTGACCTCTCTCCTGGATGCCCCCTATTGGATTTGACCTGCTGTTGCTGACCTGGCGTGTGACCCGACCATTCTATGCCCGCTGCCTTGTACCTTGCCGTCCTCTCTGTTACCGACCCGGCCCGTCTGACCTTGCTCATCCATCCCTTGCAGTGGGGTCTTCTGACCTCCTCATATCAGACTCTTTCCCGTGGGAGCCCTTGGCGCATACCACTACCACTGACGGACGCACCCAGTAGCCACGACCTGGTCTCAGGGGGCTCCAAGTCCATCCCCACCATCAGGGGCCCTGGTGAACAAGCACCCTGGGACTTAGACTCCGTGCGCTGGGGACGCCTATTCAATGGAGTGCTAGTGGTACCGCCAGGCGGTCCCTTACAACTTTATAGGATTTGCTAATTTTTATAGGAAATTTATCAAGAACTTCTCTGGAATCATCGGACCAGTGACACAGCTCACCAGGCAGCATATTCCCTTTAAGTGGACTCCTAAAGCCCAAGTAGCCTTTGAGCAATTAAAAAGCTATGTACATGTCCGCACCTATCCTGAAGCACCCGGACCCTGCTCTTGCATTTGTCCTTGAAGTGGACGCTTCGGAGAACGCGGATGGAGCCATATTATCCCAAAGGCAGGGTGTCAGGCTCCGCCCAACGGGATCTCTAGTGGTCCACGGCACGGGGTTTCCCAGGACGGTACAAGAAAGGTTGCAGTTCCTCAGGAGGAATGGTGAGATTCTACAGAAGACAATGGCTGAAGCTCAGGCGAGCAACAAAAAATTTTTTGATAGGAAAAGAAGAGGTAACTTGGAACTGAAACAAGGGGATAAAGTCTGGCTTTCCACAGCCAATCTGAAACTAAGTTGTCCGTCAAGGAAGCTTGGCCCAAGATATCTGGGACCATTTTCTATCAAAAGAAAGGTGAATCCTGTAGCCTTTGAATTAGAATTACCAAAAAACTTAAAGATTCACCCAGTATTCCATTGCTCCTTGTTGGAAATGCACATCCCAAGTGGGTTTCCCAATCGGAACCCGGAGGCGCCGGCTGGTCGAAGGGAAAGAAGAGTATGAGGTTGAGGCTATCCTAAACTGTAGGAAAAGGGGTGGACAGACCCAGTTCCTCATCAAATGGAAAGGTTATGGACCTGAGGATAACTCTTGGGAACCATCCACTAATGTCCATGCTCCGCGGATTCTTCAAGCCTATCTCCGTCTTCACCCTGAGAAACGAGCCCTAGTGGGCATCCGGAGGCTGCCCCTAAGGGGGGGCCCAAGTAAGGGATTTCCAGATAAGAGAAGATCGCCGCAGTGCATGAATCTGCGCATGCACAGGATCCCGACAAGGCATACAGGCACTAGGACCCAGGCGCACCTGTCACCAATGATGGCGCCGGACAGGCACTAGGATCCAGGCAAGCCTGTCGGCGCAGGGCGGGCTATTTAAAGAGCACCTCAGTGCTGATTCAGTGCTGACTGGTGTTCAGCTCCCCCCGTGTCCTGCTTGCTTCTGAACGTTTGCTTGTTGCCGACCCGGCTCTTGCTCCTGACCCGACTACTCTCCTGCTCCTGGTTCCTGGCTCCGGCTCTGTTTTTGACTCTGGCTTCTCCTGCTGATTTTGTACCTCACTGCCCGACGGTTGATGACCCTGGCTACTCTATGACCCTGCTCCTGCCCTGTGTCCTGGCTACCTACATTGCCCTGCTGCACATCGGGTATTGCCCAGAACCTGCTCTGCCTGCTATTCCGGTGACCAAATCAGAGGATACTCTGCCTACCAAAGTCATCATCTGCAAGAGCCGCAAACAACCACCACTGGCGCTCTTGTCCCCCTGGTCCCTAGACTCCCTCTGTTCCAACCTCAGCGGGGTCAGGGCTAGTGACACAAGTGAGGCCGACCTCGTCATTTCAGTCTCCGATCAGGTACGTGACAGTCACGCTGACAGCTCGGGAGGAGAGGAGAGCCGGTAATCGGCTTTCCACGGAGGGGACATCTACACTGATCATCAGGGCACTGATGATCAGTGTGCCCTGATGATCAGTGTAGCCCCATCAGTGCCTTGTGTCAGTGCTCATCAGTGCCTCGTGCCAGTGCCCATCAGTTCCACATCAATGCCACATATCAGTGCCTAACAGTGCGCATCAATGCCACATATCAGTGCCCATCTGAGCTGCCTTTCAGTGTCATCCATCAGTGTCTGTCAGTGCCACCTATCAATGCCAATCAGTGCCACCTATCAGTGCCGCCAATCAGTGTCACCTATCAGTGCCGCCAATCAGTGCCAGTCACTGCGCATCAGTGCCGCCTATCAGTGTGGCCTAACAGTGCCAGTCAGTGCCTCCTGTCAGTGCCATATATCAGTGCTGCCTTTCAGTGCCCATCAGTGATGCCTGTCAATGCACATCAGTGCCACCTATCAGTGTCCAGCAGTGCAGCCTATCGGTGCCCATCACTGCAGCCTCATTAGCACATATCAGTAAAGGAGAAAAATCACTTATTTAAAAAATTTTATAATAAAAACTAAGAAAAAACATTTTTTTTTCAAAATTTTCAGTGGTTTTTGGTATAAGAAAAAATAAAAAACCCAGAGGTGATTAAATACCACCAAAATAAAGCTCTGTCACAAAAAAATGATAAAAATTTCATATGGGTACAGTGTTGCATGACCGCGCAATTGTCATTCAAAGTGCAACAGCGCTGAAAGCTGGAAATTGGCCTGGGCAGGAAGGGGGTATAAGTGCCCTGTAAGCTAATGGTTAAACTAAAACCGACCAATAAATTAATTTAAAAAAAAAAAAGGGGGGGGGGGGGCGGGAAGCGCCTAACTTTATAAAAAAATAACTTTTATATTTACTCATAAATTACCTCCACCATTAGCACTCACCTCGGCAGTCCTAACTGATTGGAGAAGGGTCCGGTGGGCGCAGGTCATGGCGGTGTCACGCAAAAATAGCTTGGCTATTGAGAACAGACACTAAAGCAGAGTAATGGCCACAGACAGCGTGGAGGCGGTAAATTACGGCATGGCATTGGCTGATTACAGCCAATACCATGACACCGCCATGACCATGTGTGAGATAAACTAATCCTTACGCCCATTACCTTTTTTTCCTTACCTTTTTGTATTGGCAAAATGCCGATATATCGGTGCATCACTACAGGAATATGAAATGTTGGGTTTACATACTCTTTAACCGGTTGTTGCCCGCCCACAGTAGTTGTACAGCAAACATGCAGCAGCTCCAGGTGGGGCAACTTACCTGTTTGTCGTGATATTTCTTCCGTGCTCGGGGCGCACGCATGATTGGGACAGAGCATGAGTTTGGCAGCTGATCTCAGCCAATACTTTTTGCTGAAGTCAGTTGATCGGCTGTGTCCAATCACACAGAGTTCTGTGTTTACAAAACTCAGGGCCCACTCAGGGCCACCACCATCATAAGACGGCACAGGTGGCCGCCTTAGGGTACAAGGCGGCGGGGGGGGGGGTATTATGCCCCCTTCATCAGGGCTGGATTAACGTAGAGGCTCATGGAGGGCTGGAGGCCAATAGGGGTCTGGTCATGGAGAGTCCCGGTCCAGTGGCAGCAGGTGCGAGAAGCGGGATAGTTTAGGCTTTGATGGGTAGGCAGGATGACAGCACCTGGCTCCAGGTACAATCTCCACAGGATGAATGGGCAGCCCCAGAGACAGAGGCCATGGGGAAGGTGATCAGAGAGGGCAGCAAGGAATGATAGCACAGGAGGAAGAAGACCTGCAAAGCGGGCACAGCATCCCCAGCGCCTCCCAGAGACTAGAACCCCCTGGACTCCTTCAACCTCCTCTCCACTCCAAGGCTCAGAGAACAAGAGAACTGGGGGCCCAGAGAACAAGGACAGGTGGAAGGTGCAGGCAGCCAGGGAATGCTCCATCTCACCTAAAATAGGTCCACTGGAAAGAGCAGAGCACCTCCTGTCCTCCCCCAGAAGAAAACAAAAAAAAAAAAACAGGCCCTGCCCACTGCTGGCCATCATGAACATACTGCTGGCATGAAAAGTATCGTACCAAGCATCATACAGACCTGTCAGGGAGCGAGGAGCCAGACAAACAAGGAGATGCAATTAAAGCAGCGTCTGCAATGCCTGAGCGAACTGATCCAACAAGAGATCCTGCTGTTCAAGTCTGGCAACCAACATAGGAAGCGAGGGCATACCTGCACCGTCAGGATTCATGGCATTCGTGTAGTATCAGGGAACGAGGAGCCAGACACACAAGGAGGTGCAATTAAAGGTAGGTTTATTTACACAGAAACAAGGCAAGAGTCTATGCAAGTCCGACAGCAACAGCGGATGACTTGGTAGGTCGTCTTCCAGGATAATCAAGTCGAGAACCAGCGGGAATCGTAGCCAAAGCCGGGGTCAGAAGCCAGGAAGAATGTTCGCCAGAGCTGGGGTCAGAAGCCAGGAGTCGTCTTAGCCAAAGCCAAGTCGGTATCCAGGAGAGCAAAGAGTTAACTAAACAGGAGCTTGCTGCTGTGCAACAGACAGGACACGAATGCAATGGACAGCTACAAACAGCAGACTTAAATGTGATAAGCCGCCACCTCCTGGGAGGAGCCGCAGAGGGCTGAAGGCATAAAGGATCCCACAATGCTTTGCAGACCTAAGATGGATGCCAGCACATGGAGCAGCACAAGCCCTGAGGAAAGGTAGGACCTTGATAGTACCTCCTCCTCAAGAGCCCCTCCCCCTCCGTGGCTCAACATAAGGCTTCTGGGGAAAGCGGGCGTGAAAAGCGCGGAGGAGGGCAGGAGCATGAACATCCGCAGAAAGAACCCAGGAACGCTCCACGGGACCATAACCACGCCAATGGACCAGGAACTGCACCCGACCGTGGACCAACCGAGAGTCCAGGATGCGGCTTACCTCATGCTCCTCATGACTGTCAACCCGGATAGGACAGGGCCGAGGCAGTGAGGCAGTAAAGCGATTGCAGACCAGAGGCTTCAACAGGGATACGTGGAAGACATTGGAGATACGCATCCCAGGAGGAAGAGCAAGGGCATAGGCAACCGGGTTCACCCTGCGGAGGATGCGGAAAGGACTAACAAAATGGGGAGCCAGTTTCGGTGCGGGCACCCGAAGATTGAGGTTACGAGTGGACAACCACACCCGATCTCCGACCTGGTATGAAGGCGTGGGCAACCATCTATGATCAGCCTTAAGCTTCTGGCGCTGTGCTGAGTCCTTTAAGGACCTATGGATCTGCCCCCATGAAGAATGCAGGGCAGCAAGATGGTTCTCCACAGCCAGAATGTCCTGTGGCGAGAACAACTCAGGCAATACAGCGGGTTGGAACCCATAGTTGGCCATGAAGGGAGACAACCCGGAGGAGGAGTTGACAGCCGAGTTCCTCGCAAACTCTGCCCATGGCAGGAGATCGACCCAATTGTCTTGATGGTCTGAGATATAGCAGTGAAGGAATTGTTCCAGGGCCTGGTTGGAAAGCTCCGCAGCCCCATTGGACTGCGGGTGGTAGGCCGAAGAGAAGGAGAGCTTGATACCCAACTGAGAGCAGAAAGTGCGCCAGAACCTGGACACAAACTGGCTCCCACAGTCCGAGACAATCACCTTAGGCAACCCATGCAAGCGAAAGATCTCCCTGGCGAAAACCGTAGCCAGTTCTTGCGCAGTTTGCAATTTCTTGAACGGAACACAATGGCACATCTTGGAGAAATGATCAATGACCATAAGAATGACCATATGGCCTTGAGACGCAGGGAGGTCCACAATGAAATACATGCCCAGGTGTGACCAGGGACGCTCCCCATTGGGAATGGGTTGCAGAAGGCCCAATGGAAGATGCCGAGGAGATTTATTCTGGGCACAGACAGAACATGCTGCTACATATGAGGGGATGTCGGAACGGAGAGATGGCAACCAGAATAGACGAGAAACGACCCAGGACAACTGGTTCCTCCCCGGATGACCGGCAGTCTTGAAACTATGGTAGGTGTGCAGCAGGTGGGTGCGCAATCCCTCAGGTATGAAACATCTACCAGCCAGTCTCTCAGAGGGTGCATCAGTTTGAGCCGCCAAAATCTGCTCCCCAAGGGGAGAAGTCAGGCTGGTACGAATGGCAGCCAGGATCTGATCCGGAGGTATGACCAAGGTCAGCTCAGAGTCCTCCCTGGACAGCTCAGAGAATTGCCGCGACAAGGCATCAGCCCTGACATTCTTGGAGCCAGGCAAATAGGAGACCACATAGTTAAAACGCGACAAGAAAAGAGCCCATCTGGCCTGACGGGGCGTCAACCTCTTAGCCTCCGAGAGATACGTCAGGTTCTTGTGGTCAGTGAGAATGAGAACCGGAACCGCAGAACCCTTGAGCAGGTGCCTCCATTCCTTTAGAGCCTGAATAATGGCCAACAACTCCGTCTCCAATGTGGTAGTTGCATTCTGCAGAGGAAAGCTTCCTGGAGTAGAACCCACAGGGAAGTAGGGGTTCATCGGGCGACAGGCGCTGAGACAGGAGGGCGCCTACTCCCGTCTCAGATGCATCAACCTCGAGGACAAAGGGCAACCCAGGATTGGGATGAGACAGCATCGGAGCCGAAGCAAAGGCGGATTTCAGAGCTTCGAAAGCTAAGATGGCCTCGGATGACCACTCGTGAGGATTACTGCCCTTCTTGGTCAGATCTGAGAGAGGCTTGGCCAGCGTGGAGAAGTTCCTGATAAACTTCCGATAATAGTTGGCAAATCCCAAAAAGCGCTGAATGGACCGAAGACCACTGGGACGAGGCCACTGCAGAACAGCCGAAACCTTCTGAGAGTCCATGGAGAATCCCACAACGGAAATGATGTAGCCCAAAAAGGCAACCTGGGATCGGTGAAATTCACACTTGTCGAGCTTACAGAAAAGCTCGTTCTCATGTAACCGTTGCAGCACCCGCTTGACATCCTGGATATGAGACTCCATAGACGCAGAGTAAACCAGGATGTCGTCAAAGTAAACCACCATGCACTGCTGCAACAAGTCACGAAAGACATCATTAATGAACTCCTGAAAGACTGCGGGCGCGTTACACAACCTAAAGGGCATAACCAGGGATTCATAGTGGCCGGTTCTGGTGTTGAACGCGGTCTTCCACTCGTCGCCCTCCTTGATCCGCACGAGGTTGTACGCAGCCCTAAGGTCGAGTTTAGTAAAGACAGTTGCTTCCTTGAGGCGGTCGAACAAATCGGTAATCAATGGAATTGGGTAAGCATTCTTAATCGTGATTCGATTGAGACCCCTATAATCAATGCAAGGCCTCAATTCACGCCCTTCTTTTTCACGAAGAAAAAGCCAGCTCCTGCTGGAGAAGTAGACTTGCGAATGTGCCCCCAGGAAAGCGCATCCGCAACATACTCCTCCATGGCCTGATTCTCCGCAACCGAAAGAGGATACACCCTGCCACGAGGAGGAGTGGCACCGGGTTGCAAGGCTATGGCACAATCGTATGGACGACGAGGAGGCAGAGCACCGGCGCGCACCTTGTCAATCACGTCCAGGTACTCCCCATAGTCAGTGGGCAACACAGAGTCCGAGGAGGCACACAACACCTTAACAGGTCCATGGATGCAATCGGCCCCACACTGTGGAGACCATGAGAGAATCTCGGCCGACCGCCAATTAAAGGTCGGATTGTGCTTCTGAAGCCAGGGATATCCCAAAACCACGGAGTAGTGCGGAGAAGAAATTACCTGGAAACAGGCCAACTCCCTGTGAGCAGCCTCAATAGCTACTTCAACCGGCACGGTCTCGTGGGTAACCTGTGGCGGTTGCAGGGGCCTGCCATCTATCGCCTCGAGAACCAATGGAGTAACTCGAGTCTGCAGAGGAATGGAGTACTGAGCAGAAAACGAACTGTCCATAAACAACCCGCCAGCACCAGAGTCTACCAACGCCTGGGCCGTCACTGAGCCTTCCGCCCAAGAGAGGACAACGGTGATTAGCGGTTTATCTTTGCGGGACACCAGGGACGAGGAATCTCCACCCAAGATCTGCCCCTGACAGGATCTCAGGTGCGAGTGTTTCCCGGACGGACCGGACAGGACTGCCGAAAATGCCCACTGAGACCACAGTACAGGCAGTGACCCTCCCGATGCCGAGAGACCCGCTCCCCCTCGGAAAGTCGAGCAAACCCCAGCTGCATGGGCTCACTGCCAGACAAGCCATCCCCAGGAGGCATGGGAGGAGATGGAGGAACGGGTGGAACAGAAAACGTAGGCGCCAATCGGTTAGGAGGCCTCCGCAGACGCTCCTTAAGTGAAGGACTCTCCCTGAGCCTGGTGTCAATCAGGATTAGGAAGGAAATGAGTGCTTCGAGCTCCACAGGCAGTTCTTTGGCTGCAATCTCGTCCTTCAACGCATCTGAAAGACCATGAGAGAAAGCAGCAACCAGAGCCTCACTGTTCCAACCCACCTCTGCCGCCAGGGTACGAAATTCTATGGCGTACTCGGCAACGGTCCATGAACCCTGATGCATGGACATGAGCAGCTTGGCAGCAGAGGCGGAGCGAGCAGGCACATCGAATACCCTACGGAAGGAGGCAACAAAACCGGCAAACCCGTGAATCACAGGGTTATCATTCTCCCATAAGGGATTTGTCCAGTCCAAGGCCTTGTCCGAGAGCAGCGAGATTAGGAAGCCCACCTTTGACCTCTCAGTAGGAAAAGCGTGTGGTATCAACTCAAAATATATGCCCACTTGGTTAAGGAAACCCCAACACTGACTCGGCTCACCCCCAAAGTGCTGTGGAAAGGGGGCAGAACCAGTCATACCTCTGGGCACCGCAGGTGCAGCAGCAGATGCAGAGGTAGGCGCAACAACCGGAGCAGCAGCGGGAGCGACCACAGGAGTGACAACCGGCCTAATTGCACCAGGAGCAAGGTGTGCTGTGCGTGCAAGCAGCATCTGCAATGCCTGAGCGAACTGATCCAACAAGAGATGCTGCTGATCAAGTCTGGCAACCAACATAGGAAGCAAGGGCATACCTGCACCGTCAGGATTCATGGCATTCATGTAGTATCAGGGAACGAGGAGCAAGACACACAAAGAGGTCCAATTAAAGGTAGGTTTATTTACACAGAAACAAGGCAGGAGTCTATGCAAGTCCGGCAGCAACAGCGGATGACTTGGTAGGACAGAAGTTCTCCTGCCGAGGTCGTCTTCCAGGATAATCAAGTCGAGAACCAGCGGGAATCGTAGCCAAAGCCGGGGTCAGAAGCCAGGAAGAATGGTCGCCAGAGCCGGGGTCAGAAGCCAGGAAGAATGGTCGCCAGAGCCGGGGTCAGAAGCCAGGAGGAGTCTTAGTCAAAGCCGAGTCGGTATCCAGGAGAGCAAAGAGTTAACTAAACAGGAGCTTGCTGCTGTGCAACTGTCAGGGATCCCCTCGATCCCCGCCGCGATGGTCCCGGCGCAGGCGCAGTGTGCCGCCCTGTGCAGGGACTCGAGCACTGGGTCCGGGCCGGCCGCGGCGTTCGAGTTCGCGCATGCGCAGTAGAAGCCGCGGCCGCCCGCTGGGCACCAATGGCAGCGCAGGGCGGGATATTTAAACGACCCTGAGCTGTCATTGAGTGCCTTCTGGTCTTACCTGTATCCTGTATCCGTGAGCCTGTGTATTGTAAGTTGCTGACCCGGATTGTACCTGACCTTGCTGTATCTCTCCTGCCCAGACCCTTGCTTTGCCTGACCTCTCTCCTGAATGCCCCCTATTGGATTTGACCTGCTGTTGCTGACCTGGCGTGTGACCCGACTATTCTATGCCCGCTGCCTTGTACCTTGCCGTCCTCTCTGTTACCGACCCGGCCCGTCTGACCTTGCTCATCCATCCATCCATCCCGTGCAGTGGGGTCTGCTGACCTCCTCATATCAGACTCTTCCCCGTGGGAGCCCTTGGCGCATACCACTACCACTGACGGACGCACCCAGTAGCCACGACCTGGTCTCAGGGGGCTCCAAGTCCATCCCCACCATCAGGGGCCCTGGTGAACAAGCACCCTGGGACTTAGACTCCGTGCGCTGGGGACGCCTATTCAGTGGAGTGCTAGTGGTACCGCCAGGCGGTCCCTTACAGCAACAGACAGGACACGAATGCAATGGACAGCTGCAAACAGCAGACTTAAATGTGATAAGCCGCCACCTCCTGGGAGGAGCCGCAGAGGGCTGAAAGCATAAAGGATCCCGCAATGCTTTGCAGACCTAAGATGGATGCCAGCACATGGAGCAGCACAAGCCCTGAGGAAAGGTAGGACCTTGATAAGACCTTCCCGAAGACAGGGTCTGGGACATAGGAACACAGGAGGGACTGCAGACAGGGACAGGACTAGTATGCTAGAGTGGTCTCCCTCACCCATCTCTCTTGCTCACCCCCATTCTCACCCCTTCTAGAGACGTCAACCGCCCCTCTCTCATTCACACCTTCCTCCCTCTCTCTCATTCACACCCCCTTCTCTCATTCACACCCCCTTCTCTCACTATTCTCGTGACCCCCCTTCAGTGCAGCCTCATCAGTGCCCATTAGTGCAGCCCCATCAGTGTAGCTCCATCACCGCACATCAGTGAAGAAGAAAAAGTACTTATTTACATCATTTTATAACAGAAATGAAAAATGATTTTTTTTTCCAAACTTGTGGTCTTTTTTCGTTTGGCAAAAAAAAACAGGCTGGTGCTTAAATTCCACCAAAAGAAAGCACGCTATGTGTAAAAAAAAATGATAAAGGTTTCATGTGTACAGTATTGCATGACCGCGTAATTGTCATTTAAAATGTGAAAGCACTCCTCTGACCAAACAAGGGGCGGGGCCTGAACATGGCGGCGTGGGAGAGCTCAATGTAGGAGCTCGTGGACGGAGCTCCGTTGTCTGGCCTCCCCAAGCCTCCAGGTCTATCCCCTCAGGCATGCTTTGAGTCATGTGGCGGAGGACTTACCCTGGCCCGACGGTCCCCTGTTGAGAAGAGCTGGGTGCGGGCGTGGAGAGAGAGAGGAGCGGCTGGAGATCGGCAGAGAGAGAGTCCCTGAATGCCGGGAGACGAAGGAGGATCACGTGACCGGCCGCAAAGCATCACTGGGAGTTCGGAAAGCCGGCCGGCCGGCCGGCGTCTTGCAGTGAGAGAGCTGCGCCGACCCGTTTGCCGGTGGCCGATTCAATCTCCCCCTGGCACCTTGAAACCCCCCTAGCTAAAAGCAAACAGAGAAGAACTTTTTAAACCAGGACAAGGAGATCGTGGAGAGTCTGGGGAGTTGCCCCCCCCCCTCCCACAAACGGAATCTTGGGGGAATCGGCGAGTGAGCACTCACAAAGAAGAAAATATACAAGGAGGGTGAGTGACCATGACTGTACTTTATATTGTCTCGATGTGAAGTTCTGAATGGACCCCTAAAGAGAAGCATGGAGTAAGGGAAAGGGGGGCCCCCAGAGACTGTATAAAAGGAGGAAGAGGCCCGAGGGAAGGGGAGCTTGGGGAAAAGAAAAGAAGGGAAAAAAAAAAAAAATCAGCAGGGTGTCAGGGAGGAGATTTGAAGGTGAAAGAACTGTTTTACCCCTCCTTACATACAAAATTCTATAGGAGTATAAGAAGAATATAAGCCACGGAGGAAAATGAAAAATAAAAACGTGAAAGGAAGTGGGCTTAAAGGGTCCCAGACTGGTACAATTAAAAAATATACCTTCCAAGGAAATGTAACCCCAGAAAGATCCCAGAGCAGGACTGAAAAAGGAGAAGTAGACCTTAGTATGGAAAGTAGTCCCAGAGCATCATTAGGCCTAGATACTAATAACCAACAAATATCAGGCAATATAGAGATGGGAAAAGATTTACAAATACCTAACAAAAAAGAAATGGCAGAAATGTTTAAAGAATTGGAGAAAACAATAAAACAAGAAATGGTAAATATCCGTAGCGATCTGGGACACCTGTTGGAGAGAGTTGAAGAAACGGAGGAGAAGGTTAAGAGTCAGACCCAGGCGATCCTTGAACTAGAAAAAGAAATAACTAACATAGGGAAAGCCCAAGAAAAACTGCTATATAAGGTTGAGATACAAGAAAACAAAGACAGGAAGAGAAATATCCTGATACGTGGGGTCCCAGAGAACTCAAAGGGAGAAAGTCTGCAAGAGGTGGTTTGTAAAATACTTAATACTATAACAGACAGCCCTGAAATGGATAGGACTAAAATAGAAGGAACTTTTAGAAAAGGAAAAATTCAAAGAGTCCAGGGGAAAGAAAGGCCGAGAGATATATTAGTACAATTCTATGAGCTCCGGGATAAAGAAAAAATCTGGAAGAAGACCAAAGGAAAATCAGTAATTAAATATGAAGGAGGAGACATACAGATATATGCGGATCTGGCCCCAGAGACTCTGTGGAGAAGGAGATCTTTGAGACCCCTATTGGAAAGATTGAAAGAACAAAATGTGCAATATAGATGGGGGACCCCTGAATGCTTAATAGGATGGAAAAACGGGACTACAGCATACCTCAGGTTTCCAGAAGACTTGAAAAATTTTTTTGATAGTTTAAAAATTCAAAGAATGGAAATCCCTGGCTGGGAAGAAGAACAATGGGAAAATAGAACGAAGAGAAAAGAAGACTGGCAGCTTGTGGGGGGGAGGAGGCGGGGGGTAGGGGGGAGGGATGGAGGAGGAGAAATAGGTTTTTCCTTTTTTTTTTTTTTTTTTTTTTTTTTTGTCCTCCCCCCACCGTCCTCGTTTTATTGTGTCTGAGATAAATCTGGATGGGACCTGGGAGGTTATGGGGAGGTTAGACAAGGGGAAGTCGCCCATGGACGGAGTCTTAGCCCAAGGATTAAATCAAAAGTGGATCTTATAATCCATAAATGATTAGTAGGCAAATGATGGGCCTAAAAAGAGGGGGTAGGGGAGGGGGGAGGGGGGGAGCGGGGAGGTTGGAAGGGTGGGAAATGGGAGAGGGGGGATGTTATTTCTGCAAGATAAAAGAAGTTATAAAAGCAAGTGAGAAGGGAGAAGGAGGAGAGGAGAAGAAGGGAGAAGAAGAGGAAATGAGAAAAGGGGAGAGAAAAGGAAAATATAGATGGAGGAAAAAAGAGGAAAATTAAGGAAGATGGAAGAGATTCAGTTTATAACATATAATGTAAATGGGATGAACTGCCCTGGGAAAAGATATAGAGTATTTAAAGAACTACACCATAGGGCTGCCTCAGTGATATTTCTACAGGAGACACATCTTGAGATAAAGTCAAATGTTAGGCTGAGGTCTAGAAATCACCCAACATGGTACTACGCAGACTCCCCGGTTAAAAGAGCAAAAGGGGTAGCAATAGGTATGGCAAAGAATATTAGGTTTGAGTTGGAAGATAGAAAGACAGACCCAGATGGGAGATTCTTGTTTTTAAAGGGCAAGTTACAAGAGATTGAGTGTACACTGGCCAACATCTACTGTCCTAATAAAAAACCGGAGGCGTATCTGAAAAAAGTGTTGAGGAAGTTGATGGACTTTAAAAAAGGACGTTTGATCCTGGCAGGGGACTTTAACTTTTGTATGGATCCACAAAGGGACGCCACCTCCCATACAAAAAGAGAGGGAAATAGGGCCCTGAAATTATTGAAAAAAGAATTACACATAAGTCAATTGGTAGATTCCTGGAGAATTACACATATGCAAGATAGAGATTATACTTTCTTTTCAAATATGCATAAGAGATATTCAAGACTAGATCATATATTAATAGAACATCAATCAATTGACCATCTGATCCAAGTAGAAATAGAGCCAATATCTTTATCAGACCATGCCCCAGTTATCATGAAAATGGAATGGGGGAGGAGGAAAATCGGAGGGCTGGGATGGAAATTGAATGAGACACTTTTAGTGGAAAAGGAAATAGCTCAGAAAATAGGGCAGGAGATCGAACGCTTTTTTAAGGAGAATGAGACAGGTGAGGTATCAACAGCCACAGTGTGGGAAACTCACAAAGCATATATAAGAGGAATATTAATGGCAATTGGGGCAAGAAAGAAAAAAGAAAGAAGGGAGAAAATGAGTGACCTCTTAGAAGATATAAGTAAAATAGAACAAATACATAAGAACAGGATAACAAAAGAAATAGAGCTGAAGTTAAAAAAAAAAGCAAGAAGAATTGAAAGAAGTGATAGAAGAGGAGAGGAGAAAAGTATATAACAGAGTTTTGAGTGAGAGATATAGATGGGGAGAAAGACCTGGAAAATATCTGATGAGAGCCCTGAGGAAAAAGAAAAATAGAAATTATATAGAAAAAATAAAAGATGCTAAAGGAAACATGTTGCATTCAAATAAAGATATCATCAAAGCCTTCACAGAATATTACAGGAAACTGTATAATATAAGTCCCCTGGAAGGAGTAGAAAACATACAAAGTGAGAAGATTCAAAAAAGAAAGAAATATCTGGAAATGGCAGGGTTACTAAAACTAAGTGAGGACCAACTGAACTCCCTAGATGTAGATATCTCACAGGAGGAAATAAAATTAGCTCTGAAGGGGTCAGTGTCGGGGAAAAGCCCAGGGCCAGACGGATATACAGCCAGATATTATAAAAAATTTAGTGAAATTTTAATACCAAAACTTAGAAATTATATGAACGCTCTAGGTGGAGAGATGGAAATAAGAAGAGAATCATTACAAGCCCAAGTAGTGCTCATACAAAAAGAGGGAAAAGACCCCTAACAGTGTTCGAGCTATAGACCTATTTCATTATTGAACACCGATATCAAGATATATGCAAAAGTCCTAGCAAATAGATTGAAAGAGCTAATGCCAGAATGGATACAAGAGGATCAGGTGGGTTTTGTCCCAGGGAGGGAGGGAAAAGACAATGGGTTAAGATCATTGATGTTAATCCAAAAGAGCAAAAAGGGAAAAGAACCAGTGGTGTTACTCTCTATAGATGCTGAAAAAGCGTTCGACAGAGTGAATTGGAGATTCATGACAGATACTCTGGAAGCCTTAGGTATTGGGCCTAGGATGAGAGAGTGGATAGGGAAGTTGTACAGATACCCTTCTATGGTCATTGCGGTAAATGGGGAGAGTTCAGAACCCATTGAGATGTCAAATGGAACAAGACAGGGATGCCCATTGTCCCCTTTGTTGTATGTTATATCATTAGAACCATTGTTGTCAACAATAAGGCTGAATAGAGATGTAAAGGGAATCCTGATAGGAGACACAGAACATAAAGTTGCTGCTTTCGCAGACGACTTGCTGTTCTATGTGGGAAATCCCAGGATAACACTTCCAAACTTAATGAAATTATTAAAGGAATATGGAGAACTATCAAACTTAAAGATAAACCCAACAAAAACGGAGATTCTAAATATAAACATCTTAAAAAGTGAAAAAGAAAAAATACAAAAGGAATTCCCATTTAAATGGAAAGACAGAGATATAAAATATCTAGGAGTAAAGCTTACAGCCTCATATAAACATCTATATAAATTAAACTATATTTCGTTGATAAATGAGATTAGAGACGAGTTAAAAAGATTGGAGGGAGGAACCCCGACATGGATGGGCCGTATTAATCTGGTAAAAATGATAATAGTACCAAAAATCATATATAGATATCAAATGATCCCAATTAAACTCCCAGAGATTTTTTTTAAAATAATTAAGAAACTGATAACAAAATACATATGGAGGAATAAAAAACCAAGACTGTCATACGAACTGTTGAGTAGGAGGAAAGAAAGAGGGGGTTTAGGGCTCCCAGACTTTAAAAGATATTACAAAGCGGTAATATTGGCAAGAACTATAGATTGGATATATAATTATAAAAAAAGTTGGGTGAGAATAGAGAATGAACTCAGTGGAATAGACCTGGGAAGAATGATATGGGTGCCAACACAGTATAGAGGTTTAAACGACAATGTAAATACATACACTTTAAATGTACTAAAGGTTTGGGATAATTTACACAAAAGTATGAAATGGACTTTTAATTCAACACTGATTCCACTAAAAAACAGAGTTTTTCCCCCCAGGCAGAGAAGAAATAGGTGGGAGGTGGTTTAAAAAAGACAGGGTGCAATTGAGAGATATTCTGGTGGGAGATGAAATAGGATCATTTGGTGATTTGAAGAAAAAAGAGGGTGAGATCTTCACTAAACTAGATGAATTGCGGTATTTTCAATTGAGGTGTTTTGTCGGAAGTTTGCCAAAGCCTTTAAGGACAAAAGAAAATTGGAATCTGTTCGAAAAGGTATTGGGAACACAAGGTGATGGGAAACACGGGATTACTAAAGTTTACAAAATACTCACTGAATTAGACACATACACAAAGCCAACATATATAACAAAATGGGAAATGGATATGGGAGTTGTGATAGATGAGGAAAAGCAGAGGAGAATGTATAGATTAATTCACGAGAACGTCTCTATGAGAGAGGTAGAGATGAACTATAAGTGTTTGACGAGATGGCACATCACACCAAATGTTGAAAATAAGATATGTGGGGAGAGTTCACCACTGTGTTGGAGGGGATGTGGAGAGGTAGGCACTACATACCATATATGGTGGGGATGCCCTAAAATCCAGTTATTCTGGAAAACAGTAATCCACTTGATAGGAAAATTGACAGAAATAGATATAGAACTAGACCCAGAAGTATGTATTTTGCATAACATGGATATAACTGTAAATAAATACAAAAAATCAGGGATATGGTACTATATTAATGCTGCAAAAGCTCTGATACCCAAGTTCTGGCGTCAAACAGAGATACCGAAGGAAGAGGACTGGATTGAAAGAGTTGAGCAGATCAAAAAGATGGAAAGGTTGAGTCATATCCAAGAAGATAGGTTGGAGGCCTATTATGGGAAATGGGAGAACTGGGAAAAAGCTAGATTATACAGGAAGTATAGGAAAGAATAAAAGATAACAACAGAAAAACTTCACTTGCTGATGTAAGAAGATGCAGAGAAAAGGTAGGATAGGCAGAGGGGACTTGGGGTGGGGGGCGGTGTTGGGAGGGAAATGTTGTATAGAGTAAATAAAGTAGAAATGTTGGATAATATAATTTTATAGAATATATTTCTTTATATATATATATATACCTACAATGTGTTGATGAAATGTATTTAAAATGGAAAAATGAATAAATATTTAAATTATAAAAAAAAAAAAAAATGTGAAAGCACTGAAAACTGAAAATTGGCCTGGGCAGGAAGTGGCCCAGTAAGCAAGTGGTTACAAAAAACTGGCTCCTAACTTTTCTAGCTGGCTTCTAGATTCAAAGCAAATTTGTCAAGCCCTGGTGTACAGTATTAGCACTGATCACTGTATTAGTGTCACTATTGATGTCAGTTAATCAGTATACCTGCCAGCCTTCATCAGCTAGTGCCAGATTGCCCCCCAAGCAATCACAGTCTGAATAAGTTGCTGATCCCTGAAATTATTAGTATAATAAATTCCAGTATATGTACACCATAGTTTGTAGACGCTATAATGTTCGCACAAGCCAATAGTATACACTTAATGGGATTTTTTTTTAACCAAAGATATGTAGCAGAATACATGGCGGCCTAAATTTATGCAGAAATTAGATTTTTTATTTTCTTATTGGTTATGTTTCATAACCGAAAGTAGAAAATATTTTTCCCAAAATTTTTAGTGTTTGTTCGTTTGTATCACAGAAAAAAAAAAAACCCATTGGTGACCAAATACTGGTCTAAAAGAAAGCTCCACTTGTATGAAAAAAATTATAATTTCATTTGCACACAGTATTGCATGACCAGGCAATTGCCAGTTAAATTAGCGCATTGCTGAATAGCAAAAAATGCTCTGGTGATAAAGTGGTAAAAACTTCCAGAGTTCAAGTGCCTAAAAGTCTGACAAAAATATATAAAATATTAAAAGCATTAAAATGAACTAAACGCTACCAGGAGGCTGTCATCAGGAAAAAATTATAAGAGCCACTGAACTACAGGTGAAACTCAAAAAATTAGAATATTGTGCAAAAGTTCATTTATTTCATTAATGCAACTTAAAAGGTGAAACTAATATATGAGATAGACTCATTACATGCAAAGAAAGATAATTCAAGCCGTGATTTGTCATAATTGTGATGATTATGGCTTACAGCTCATGAAAACCCCAAATCCACAATCTCAGAAAATTAGAATATTGTGAAAAGGTGCAATATTCTCAGCTGAAAGTGTCCCACTCTAATCAGCTAATTAATCCATAATTACCACCTGCAAAGGGTTCCTGAGCCTTTAAATGGTATCTCAGTCTGGTTCAGTAGGAATCACAATTGTGGGAAAGACTGCTGACCTGACAGTTGTGCAGAAAACCATCATTGACACCCTCCATAAGGAGGGAAAGCCTCAAAAAGTAATTGCAAAAGAAGCTGGATGTTCCCAAAGTGCTGTATCAAAGCACATTAATAGAAAGTTATGTGGAAGAAAAAGGTGCACAAGCAGCAGGGATGACCGCAGCCTGGAGAGGATTGTCAGGAAAAGGCCATTCAAAAGTGTTGGGACTTTCAGAAGAAGTGGAATAAGGCTGGAGTCAGTGCATCAAGAGCAACTTTTGCATCTCATTTGGAAACCAAGGACCCAGAGTATGGAGGAAGAATGGAGAGGCACACACTGCAAGATGCTTGAAGTCCAGTGTGAAGTTTCCACAGTCTGTGTTGATTTGGGGAGCCATGTCATCTGCTGGTGTTGGTCCACTGTGTTTCATTAAGTCCAGGGTCAACGCAGCCATCTACCAGGAGATTGTGGAGCACTTCATGCTTCCTTCCGCAGGTGAGCTTTATGGGGATGCTGACTTCATTTTCCAGCAGGACTTGGCACCTGCCCACACTGCCAAAAGCACCAAAACTTGGTTCAATGACCGTGGGATTGCTGTGCTTGATGGGCCTGACCTGAACCCCATAGAGAATCTATGGGGCGTTGCCAAGAGAAAGATGAGAGACATGAGACCGAACAATGCAGAAGAGCTGAAGGCCGCTATTGAAGCATCCTGGTCTTCCATAACACCTCAGCAGTGCCACAGGCTGATAGCTTCCATGCCATGAGGCAGTAATTGCTGCAAAAGGGGTCCAAACCAAGTACTGAGTACATATGCATGCTTATACTTTTCAGAGGTCTGATATTGTTCTATGTACAATCCTTGTTTTATTGATTGCATGTAATATTCTAATTTTCTGAGATTGTGGATGTGGGGTTTTCATGAGCTGTAAGCCATAATTATCACAATTATGACAAATCATGGCGTGAACTATCTTGCTTTGCATGTAACGAGTCTATCTCATATATTAGTTTCACCTTTTAAGTTGCATTACTGAAATAAATGAACTTTTGCACGATATTCTAATTTTTCGAGTTTCACCTGTATACTGTGATAACATTTACTGGACCCAAGACCCTTTCCTCCAATTCTATCAGAGAGGAAGAAGTTAATTAACTCTGTTGTTTCTTTATACCAACCACCACCAGGGTCTCCCCCTAAAAGTTTTGATAACATCTGGGGCCTCTGGATCTGATCTACCCTTACCACCTAACCCTATTATTATTCTTGAGAGACCACAATTTTCAAGCTTTATCTATGTATACCATAAATGTGGACATAATTATATGTAATGTCTCCACTAAGTGAAATATGTACTATTGATATTTATGTAAGCACATGAGACTGTACTAGTTTTCTTCTTTGTAAGGAAGGTTACATAAAGTTAATATATATTATTACATTATCGAAATACATTGAGCTTTTGGAAACTTACTTCAAGTCCTTTACAATTAAGAAAATACTGTTCCAAACTGTCACTTAGCTGCTGAGTAAGTTTTAGCACTACAGATGCCTCTGCACGAGATGAAATCTTGAAGGTTTCCTAGAAGAGTAAAACCAAAATATTCATAATAAAACTTTATATTATTTAACTACTATTTCAACCATGGAATAAGACAAAAAAAATTGATCAAGACCAAAAAAAACTAAAACAAAGAACACCAAAGACAATTAAAAAGAATACAACATACCGAATATTTTAGAGCCATCACTCTTCTTTCCAAGACTGGACTCTGTTAAAAATAAACAAACAAATATATAAATAATAATTGCACACAGAAAGTGAAAAGCATATTTAAAGCATATGGACAAATTATTTTGCATAAGTGCGCTAAACAGGTAACATAAACATGAGAAGTCTACGATCTACGACCTTGTGGTTGAAAATTAAGAAGTATGAAATTTAATTTCTTTCATGAATCATACTTATTTAGGTGGTCTGACTACCATAGATATCAACCACATATCATCTGATCTTTCATGAATGAAAAGAATTCAAATCTAAAAAGGATGAAAGGGACAGGCCAGGGAGAGTCAGAAGTACATCCTCCTGTCAGGAAGTAAGGTGTGCCTAATCTGACTGTAACACACAACAATCTTCTCTCTGCAAGTTAAGTGTAAAATGTGCTAGTATGCATCACATACTAGCCCATTTAATACTTGCCTGAAAATGAAGCCCTGATGATTTGAGCTTTGTGACATGGTGCATTATCCTGCTGAAAGTAGCTATCAGAAGATCGGTACACTGTAGTCATAAAGGGATGGATATGGTCAGTGTGCCAAGAAAATATCCCCCATACCATTATACCACCAGCCTGAACCACTGATACAAGGCAGGATGGATCCATGCTTTCATGTGGTTTATGTCAAATTCTGACCCTACCATCTGAATGTCGCAGCTGAAAATCGAGACTCATCAGACCAGGGAACATTTTTCCAATCTTGTCCAAATTTGGTGAGCCTGTGCGAATTGTAGCCTCCGTTTCCTGTTCTTAACTGACAGGAGTGGTACCCACTGCTGCTGTAAACCATCTGATTGAAGGTTCGACATGTTGTGCATTCAGAGATAGTATTCTGCATGCTCTAGTTGTTACGAGTGGTTATTTGACTTACTGTTGCCTTTTTATCATCTCGAACCAGACGGCACATTCTCCCCTGTCATCAGCAAGGAATTTTTGTCCACACCTGCCGCTCACTGGATATTTTCTCTTTTTTGGACCATTTTCTGTAAACCCTAGAGATGGTTGTGCATGAAAATCCCAGTAGATCTGCAGTTTTTGAAATACTCAGACCAGCCCGTCTGGCACCAACAACCATGCCACGTTCAAAGTCGCTTAAATCCCCTTTGTTCCCCATTCTGATGCTCGGTTAGAACTTTAGCAAGTTGTCTTTACCACGTGTAAATGCCTAAATGCATTGAGCTGCTGCCATGTGATTGGCTGATTAGCAATTTGTGTTACAAAGCAATTGAACAGGTGTAGCTAATAAAGAGGCCGGTGAGTGTATATATTATTAGATGTTGAATCTTGTACATATCGGACTCAAAGATCAAAATTTTTATTTAACCGCCTCCTGCCCGCCATAAATAGAAATGACGGGTGCAAGGCAGTTCTCTCTTCTGAGAGGACGTCATATGACGTCCTCCCACTCTAACTGCGTGGGAGCACACAGTTTGGCGATCGGTGGTGCGCTGTGTCCCTTGGACACAGTGGATCACAGATCAACGGGAAGAGCCAAAGATGCCGGCTTGGTCATGTGATCAGCTGTGTCCACTCACAGCTGATCGCATGTAAATAGGGAAATGCCAGTTATCTGCATTTCTCTGCTCATGAGCTGTCATGCTGACAGCTCGTGAGGAGAGGAGAGTCAGTAATCGGCATTCCTCGGAGGGGACATATACACCGATCATCAGGGCACTGATGATCAGTGTGCCCTGATGATCAGTGTAGCCCCAGCAGTGCCACCTGTCAGTGTCCATCAATGCCAGCTGTCAGTGCTCATCAATGCCACCTGCCAGTGCCCATCAGTGCCTCATCAATGCCACATATAAGTGCCTACCAGTGCACATCAATGCCACATATCAGTGCCCATCTGAGCTGCCTTTCAGTGTTACCTATCAGTGCCAGTCAGTGCCACCTATCAATGCCAGTTAGTGCCACCTATCAGTGCCTGTCAGTGCTACCTATCAGTGCCGCGTAACAGTTGCAGTGAGTGCCACCTAACAGTGCCAGCCAGTGCCGCCTGTCAGTGCCATATATAAGTGCTGCCTTTTAGTGCCCATCATTGATGCCTGTCAATGCCCATCAGTGCCACCTACCAGTGCCTCATCAGTGCCGCCTATCAGTGCCCATCAATGCAGCCTCATTAGAGCACATCAGTGAAGGAGAAAAATCACTTATTTACAAAATTGTATAACAAAAACTAAGAATTTTTTTTAAAAAAAATGTTCAGTTGTTTTTGGTTTGTTTAGCAAAAAATAAAAAACCTAGAGGTGATTAAATAGCACCAAAAAAAGCTCCATCTCTCTCAAAAAAATTATAAAAATTTCATATGGGTACAGTGTTGCATGACCGCACAATTGTCATTCAAAGTGCGACAGCGCTGAAAGCTGAAAATTGGCCTGGGCAGGAAGGGGGTATAAGTGCCCTGTAGGCAAGTGGTTAAAGGAGAAGTATGGGAAAGCAAAAATAAAGAGTGCTCATTACCCAAATGCTTCTATGCTTTCTTCCTTTCCTCAGTCCTTTAGTTTGTTTAATCCATATACTTGAAATGTCGGGAAACAGCCAGTAATGGTCCATTCTGTGTTTGAAAGATTAGAGGGGTTGGATACAACTCCAGGAATCCACCCCCCTCTTTCAGTCCCTCTTTTCTTTGGACATGTGGCTGCGCTTGACGAAGGGGCACACAATTCAGCATCAAGCTAGAGCGTGCATGCTTTTCATATGCCTCCACTTCTATAGCAACCTGTCCTCACACTAAAACCAAGAAGTGGAGGCATGTGAAAAGCTTAGCACTCTCTTTACCTCCAGCAGATCTGCTGAACTTTGTTTCTGCTCCTCTGCCACTCTCCATGGGCTTTGACATTCTCCCCTGTGTCCTCCAACTGCCCCCTTCCTTCCCATCAATCTGCAGGATTCAGAGCCTGTGTCAGCTTCTTCAGCAACTGCGAGCTGGGGGATGGGGAGACTGGGTTGCAAGAATCGTGGGGGTGATGGTGAAGTTTCAGTGAACCTATCATGTTCATGGATTCTCTAGATCAACACAGGCATGTGCTCTACCCAGAACTATGTTCATTCTGAAGGGGAACATCAGCCCCTTGTTTACTGTGTATGTTTTATGAATGAACACAGTCCTATGTGTATAGGGCATACCTGTGTTCAATACATTGCAGGTATGCAGGGGAAAGGGAAACTGACAGCTCACTGTCCTCAATCGCTTTCTCATTTAGAGAATTTAAAAGTGAAAATCCTAGATATTTCCCTAAACTCTTCTGTACTGTAAAAAAAAAAAAAATTATATATATATATATATATATATATATATATATATATATATATACACATATATATACACACACACATATATATATATATATACACATACACACATATACTGTACATACATACATACACACTATATTGCCAAAAGTATTGGGACATCCCTCCAAATCATTGGATTCAGATGTTCTAATCACCTCCATGGCCACAGGTGTATAGAATCAAGCACCTAGGCATGCAGACTGCTTCTACAAACATTTAACATTTGTGAAAGAATGGGTCGCTCTCAGGAGCTCAGTAAATTCAAGCATGGTACTATGATAGGTTGCCACCTGTGCAATAAGTCCATCGGTGACATTTCCTTGCTACTAAATCTTTCATGGTCAACTATTAGTGGTATTATAACAAAATGGAAGAAACTGGGAACAACAGCAACTCAGCCACTAATTGGTAGGCCAAGTCTCGGCGGCCAAAAGAGTGGAGTTTTTTGAGAAGGGTATGGTTAACCATATCAAAAGCTGCAGAGAGGTCATGTAGTAAGAGTATGGAGTAGTGGCCATTAGTTTTAGCAGTTAGTAAATCATTAGTGAGTTTTAGTAGGGCAGTTTCAGTGGAGTGTAGTGAGCGAAAACCAGACTGTAAGGGGTCAAGAAGGTTGTTGTCAGTGAGGTAGGAGCTCAGGCGATTGTAGACTAAGCGTTCTAAGAGTTTAGAGGTAAATGGGAGCAGGGAGATGGGTCTTAAGTTGTTCAGGTTGGTGGGGTCCAGCGAGGGCTTTTTTAAGTATGGGAGTGATCTGTGCATGCTTTAGAGGGATGGAGAAGGCACCATTGGAGAGGGAGAGATTGAAGATGTGAGTGAGGGAGCATAGGGCAGAAGAAGAGGGAGACCATAGTAGTTGAGAGGGGACAGGATCCAGGGGGCAGGTGGTGAGGTGGGCTTCTGTGAAAACTTTAGTGACCTCTTCAGTAGTAGCAAAGTCAAAAGAGGTAAGTGTTGAGGGTTTAGTACAAGGTATGCTAAGTGGGATAGATGTCTGTGTAGCGGAGATGCATCTACGAATTGCATCAATCTTGTTTTTTAAATTATTTATTTGAAATCTCGTAAGCAGTGAGTGAGGTACTGGGTGGAGGTGAAGAAAGTAGAGTTAAAAGTAGAGAAGAGACAATGAGGGCTGGATGACAAAGTATTAATAAGAGTGACAAAGTAAGCTTGTTTGGCAGCATAGAGGGTGGAATTGTATGTTAAGAAAGCAGATTTCTATGGGGTGAATGCTTGCTGAGATTTGGTTTTACGCCACAATCGCTCCAGTGCACGACTATGTCACTTAAGATTTCTGGTGTTGTCAGTCTGCCACGTTTGTAATGGGGCCTGATACTTTGTGTAGCTAAAGGAGCAAGTGAGTCTAGTGTGGATGAAAGTGAACTGTTGTAGACAGCAGGGGCCAGGTCAGGGCAGGACAGGGGAGAGATTCTGTCAGGCGGTCAGTTGCAGAGTAGAAAAGAGAAGGGTTTAAGTTGTGAAGATTTCAGTGAGTAACTGTTTGCTGCTTGGAGAGAAAAGTGTTTTGAAGACGAGGATCCTGAGAAGGTGATGAGATTGTGATCAGAGAGGAGAAATGAGGTGTGTGTGAGGTTGTAGGGAGTGCAGAGATGGGAGAAAACAAGGTGTAATGTATTCCCATCAGAGTGAGTGGAGGACTGCATTCATTGTGTTAAGGCAAAGGATGTTAGTTTGAAGAGTTGGGATGTAGCTGGGTTGTTCGCATTAATGGGGATGTTAAAATCTCCAAGAGTGATAGTGGGTATTTCAGAGGAGAGAAAGTAGGGTAGCCAAGCAGAGAAGTCATCCAGAAAGCGCGACACTGGTCCAGGAGGCCGGTAGATCACTGCAATCCTCAGAGAGATGGGAGAAAACAGCTGAATGCAGTGCCTCCTCTCCACTTCTTCTTTCTGTAGGGATGCCTCAAAGTTCTGTCCTTTGACCCCTTCTCTTCTCCATCTACACCTCCTCCCTTGGTCACTTGATAAACTCCCATGGCTTTAAGAACCATCTCTATGTGGATGACACACAAATCCATCTTTCTACTCCTCACCTCGCCCCTTCAGTCTGATCCTACATTACTAACCTACTAAGTGACATACCAGCATGGATGTCACCCCACTTCCTCAAACTAAATCTTTCCAAAACGGAGCTCATACCATTTTCTCCAGCCCCTGCCCCCTCTCCTGACTTCTCCATCAAGATCAATAATACAACCATCAGTCCTTCCCCTCTTGCCAGGGTACTTGGTGTAATCCTGGACTCCCATCTGTCCTTCCAGCCCCATATCCAATCCCTATCAAAATCTTGTAGACTTCACCTCCGTAACATCTCCAAGACACACCCAGTCTTAACCTCTGAAACCACTAAGCAACTTATTCACTCCCTTGTTATCTCTTGCCTTGACTATTGTAACTCCCTCCTCATTGGCCTACTGTAAACAGAACCGGACCCCACCTGCACTAGGGTATTTCCGTTAGACTCCCGCTTCCCTGTCCGAACACAGATCCATGGACACCACCGCTGGCCATACAAGACGAGACAGGGAAGCGGGAGTCTAACGGAAATACCCTAGTGCAGGTGGGGTCTGGTTCCGTTACACTTGTGGCAAGCGGTGGGATTGTGCTTCCAAGCTGTGAACACATCCAAACCACCACCGGGATTCAAGATCAGGAAAGGAGACGTCAATCACCCCAGTGGAGAAATGGACCTGGCATCAGAGTTCCCAGGGTTGCTGCAGACTGTTCTTGCAACATACCCCAGGACTGTGTCTGCGGATCAGTACCTGGAGTTCAGGCAGCGGATTTAGGAGGTGCTTTGGAGAGGAGCCCTCCAGGTTGCTGGTATTGACAAGGGCAAGTGCTATCCAACCCCAGGGGAACGGGCCAGGGACCATCGAAAGTTACGGATGCCATTCCTGGGAGAGCAACCCCAGGAGCAATGGGTGACTGAGTTGGACAGGCTGGTCCAGCAGGAGATAGACCTGGACAACCGGAGACCCCCTCAAAGTCACTCCCATCACACCTACCTAATTGCAGGCTATCATGAATGCTGCTGCCAGACTCATCCACCTTTCTAACTGTTCCATATCTGCCATACTTCTCTGTCAATCCCTCCACTGGCTTCCCATTGCCCAACGAATATAATTCAAATTATTAACAAAAACATATAAAGCCATTTTTAACTCTGCCCCAAATTACATCACCAATCTTGTCTCTAAATATCACCCAAACCGTCCTCTCCACTCCTCACATGACCTCCTGCTCTCTATCTCCCTTGTCTCTTCCACCCATGCTCGTCTCCAGGGCATCTCCAGAGCCTCCCCTATCCTCTGGAATGCTCTACCCCAATCTATCTGACTGTCGCCTACTCCGCCCACTTTTAGGCAATCTCTGAAAACCTCTCTCTTTAGGGAAGCCTATCCCACCTTCAACTAATAACGGAATCTTCTATTCCTCCCATTAGTTCTTCCCCCACAGTTATTACCTTTTGTACCACCAGCCCCTCCCTCTTAGATTGTAAGCTCCAAGGAGCAGGGCCCTCCTAACCCTCTTGTATTGTATTACTGTTGTTGTATTGTTTCTCTTTATATTGTAAAGCACTGAGCAAACTGTAGGCGCTATATAAATCCTGTATTATAATAATAACCACCTACCAAGACATAGCCGTCCACCTAAAAGCGACAGGCTGGGCAAGGAGCATTAATCAGAGAAGCAGCCAAGAGGCCCATGGTAACTCTGGAGGAGCTGCAGAGATCCACAGCTCAGGTGGGAGACTCTGTCCACAGGACAACTATTAGTCGTGCATTTCACAAATCTGGCCTTTATGGAAGAGTAGCAAGAAGAAAGCCATTGTTGAAAAAAAAACCATAAGAAGTCCCGTTTGCAGTTTGCGAGAAGCCATGTGGGGACAAAGCAAACGTGGAAAAAGATGCTCTGGTCAGATGAGACCAAAATTGAACTTTTTGACCTAAAAGGAAAATGCTATGTGTGCCTGAAAACTAACGCTGCACTGATGTGAACACCATCCCCACCGTGAAGCATGGTGGTGGCAGCAAAATGTTGTGGGGATGCTTTTCTTCAGCCGGGGCAGGGAAGCTGGTTAGAGCTGATGAGAAGATGAATAGAGCCAAATACAGAGCATTCTTAGGAGAAAACCTGTTAGAATCTGCAGAAGACTTGCGACTGGAGTGGAGATTCACCTTCCAGTAGGACAATGTTTAAGAGCAAAGCATATTCATGTGTTAGAACGGCCCAAAGTCCAGACCAAAATCCAATTGAGAATCTGTGGCAAGACTTGAAAATTGCTGTTCACAGACGCTCTCCATCCAATCTGACAGAGCTTGAGCTATTTTGCAAAGAAGAAAGGGCAAAAAATGTCACTCTCTAGACGTGCAAAGCTGACAGAGACATCCCAAAAAAGACTTGCAGCTAAAAATTACAGTAAAAGGTGGTTCTACAAAGTATTGACTCAAGGGGCCTAATACAAATGCACGGTACACTTTGCAGATATTTGTAAAAAAAATTTAAAAACATTTATCAATTTCCTTATTTCCTTAATTTTGTGCCATTTTGTGTTGGTCCATCACATAAAATCCCAATAAAATACATTTACATAGAGGTGCGCATGCGCGGATGGCCTGCACACATGTCCCGGTAACCACTCTGCACTCCCCCGACACATCCAGAGCCTGTAGACTGGCACCGAACCCCGCAGGGACCCCAATTTGCATCCGGAGTGGACCGTGTGTCTCGGACCTTTCTCCCCATGCCAGGATGTGTAGCGGGGAGGGGCTGCAGCGGCTCCCAGCATGCGATACATGTGGAGGGCAGAGGTCCAAAATGGCGTCTAGCTCGGCTCCTGCAGCCTCCACTGCCTCTCTGACAGCTGCTCCTCTCCCTCAGAGAGCTAAATCTGGCTCTGCAACAGCTGCACGCCGGGATCAAGACATGGTGGCTTCTTCTGCAGGGATGAGTGACCCTATACAGTCCCCCTAGTCTCCTCCTAGCCCTGTTGTATCTGTGTTCCAGGCCTCGGCCTGCTAACTAGGCCCTGACTCTCAAGCTTCCTCTCTATTGGATAATGAGATGGCGGCTATATTTCTCAGCCAAAGCAGTGATATGGAACCTGATCTTGATTGCCCTGAGAATTCACCAACACTCCCTCCAGCTCCCTTATTGCTCGTTTTGCTGACTTATTGCAACAAGAATTGGATAGAGCTACTACTAAATTGGCGGCGGATCTGAAACAAGATTTTCAAGAATTGAGCCAAAGTCTTGATAGTATTGAATCTGAAGTTGATGCGACAGTCCATAATGTGTCCCAAAACTCCAATATGATTACTGATTTGCAGGATCGATTGGATGAAGCTTACTTTAAAATTGATGCTCTAGAGAACCGGGCCAGACGTTATAATTTCCGTATTCGGGGGCTCCCGGAATCGATTAAAGAGCTTACTAGCCTTGCTCAGTCCCTCATACGATCTGCAATGCCTGAAATTGATGTTCTTCATACAGAGATTGATCGTATTCATAGGTCACTGATCCCCCCTAGACCGGGGGGCCTCCTAGGGATGTTATTGTCAAATATGGTAGAGAAAATCCGGAGCTGGAACTCGCGGGACATAAAATACAAATCTTTGCGGATGTTTCTCCGACCACCATCCAGAAACAAGGATCCCTCAAGCCATTACTTTCCCACTTGGTACGGTGGGATATCCGCTATTGGTGGGCCTATCCTTTCCGGCTGCAGTTTACCTACAATGGAAAACCTTGCATGTTCTCTACATTTCAAGAAGGTGAAGAACTCCTGCTTCAATTGGGTATCATTTCCCATAGTCCTTCATCTCATTCTCCATCTGGAGCTACTTCTCATCCTCCTTTCGCCATTGTGGTCTGCTTCAACTTCCAGGAAGACGAAATCGCATCGAAAGACTACTTGAGGTTTTTCTTATTCACTTTTGGACTTCGTACTTTTTCCTATTTTTATGTGGTGGTTTCTCAGTGCTTCCCTTGGGAACATTAGCTGCCACTGTTAGGCTGTTTCAAGAAAAAAAAAATTTATATGGCTGTTTGTACTAATGTGATCTTTATTTCTGCTGATATTGGTTCTTGTGGGGTTCCGCTTATAGTAATGTTTACATTATGCTGATTTTATTATTTGTGTTGGAGGGGTGTCTATGGGCCCTCCCAGACTTGGAAGACTCTCCTCTGAGATAGTTCTCTGGGTAGACCCCTTCTTTGCAGGGCTTTAGTCCTGACAATCCTGGTTTATTCTTCTGTTTCGCTTGTGTTATAATGTGTAATACCAGACGTTGCTTGACACGAGGGTTTGAATACTCTGCGTGTCTTCTTTCTCTTCTTTTTCTAGGTTTTCTTTCCCTTTTTCTATCTGAGGGTCAGCTGTCCTTGCTATTGGTTAATCTTGATTGGTTAATTTCTCTCGTGCTCTGGGAGTGGATCGCTCTCGCCGACTATACTTCGCCAGTTATTGATCATGTCTCCCCAACGGTCTGACAGAGGGGTTATCCGATTGCTCTCTCATAATGTCCAGGGGTTCAACTCTCCTTCCAAACATATTAAGGCCTTTAATTCATACCGCTCTTTAGGTGTGGATACCGTAGTCCTTCAGGAGAAACATTTCCCCCCTTCTTTTACACCACGATATTTCCAAAAAGATTATCCTCTGTTATTTTGCTAATGCCACGGAGAAGAAACAAGGGGTAGTCCTTGGTTTGTCCCGCCGTTTGTCATTTACTGAATCTAAAATTATTAGGGATTGGGAGGGACGCTATCTTCTGGTGAAAGGTCACTTGGGTGGAAACTTGCTCACTTTTTTGGTATACTATGCTCCAAATTTAAATCAGGTGGAGTTCTTTCATTCTTTATTGAGCTCTTTGGCCTCAGAGCTTGAGGGCGATGTTATTTTGGCTGGTGACTCTAACCTAGCATTAGATCAGCTACTGGATCAATCCTGTACCGTCATGCTTAAATCCCCTTCTAGACAGAGCTGTAAGTTTGCTCAGCTCTTATATCGCTATGATCTCGTCGATGCCTGGAGAGAAGCTAACCCAACTTTTCGAGAATACTCTCATTTCTCTAGGGCTCATAACAGTTATTCCCGTATTGATCATACATGTTCACTTTCTAGATTGATTTCAGTTAAAATTCTTTCTACACCTTGGTCCGAACATGACCCAGTTCTTTTAACGCTTTCATCTTAGACACATGGGAGGACTGCTCCTCATTGGCGCCTTAATGAATCTCTCTTATGTAACTCTTCTTACTGTCTTGATATCTCCACACATTTGAAATTGTACTTTGAAATGAATAAGGCGGATGACATGACTCCGGCTATTAATTGGGCAGCTCATAAAGCCTCGGTCAGGGGGTTTCTTATTCAACTGTCTTCACAACTTAAAAAGGCTCGAAAATAATTGATTTTGACTAAATCTCAAGTGTATACTGATCTTGTTGCCCAACATAAACAGACTCTTGATCCTGCTCTATTGGTTAAACTTGACCAAACCCAACTGGAACTTAATTTTTTTTTTTTTTTAATTTAAATATTTATTTATTTTTCAAATAAAACAATACACATTTCCATAATGTAAAAATATAACATTACAAAATCTCATAAAACACTAATTTCATATCATTTTCTCCCCCTAACCCCCTTCCTTTCCACCCTCCCACCTCGCTTCAATATACCCCTGACATCTATCTGATCGACTTGTATCTCACATCCTCTGGATACCGAGGCTTGGAAAAGAAGAAGAAAGAAAGACAGGCTAATTGCTATATTTTCTCCTTTTCCTTGGCCTTTCCTCTTTTCTCTTCCTTTCTTCTTATCCTCTCTTTCCCTTTTCTTTATGTTTACTTACTCACTCAGTACCTTCCTTTACCTTTACTTTGAACTCCTCCCATTTCCCCCATTTCATATGATATGTCACCATCCTATCTTCCTGCATATAATAAAGTTTTTCCATTCTAGCAATCTGGTCCACTCTATTCATCCAATCCTCTTCCCTCGGTACCTCAACCTTACGCCAAAACCTAGGAATCAGACTTTTTGCTGCATTTAAGTAGCACATTATACCCAGTTCTTTATATTTATTTCCAGGTAATATTGAGTTATGAAAAAGACAGGTTTCAGGGTCCAGTCCTATCTCTATTCCAGTGATAATCGTGATTTGATTTCTAATTTTTTCCCAATATACTTGTATTTTTGAACATTCCCACCATATGTGATATATCGTGCCCAGCCCTCCACACCCTCGCCGACACCAGGGTTGGTTCTCCTCACTCAACTTGTGTTCTATCACCGGTGTAAAATACCACCTTGTCAAACATTTAAAATTCATTTCCACCTCACGCATACTAATATTTTCGTGTACCATTCTATATATTTTCCTCTGTGTGTGCTCTTCCCACTCCACTCCTAAATCCTTTTCCCATTTTTCTATGTATTTTAATTTAAAGTTACTATCTAAATCCGTGAGAGCTTTATATGCTTTAGCAGTGCTGTGTTTCCCATCACCTCGGTCTTCTAAGTATTTCTCAAATTCATTCCACTCTTTCCTAGTTCTAAGGGGCTTCGTCAATTTCTCCACAAATTGTTTCAGTTGATTATATCTCCATATATCTATCCTAGTGAAAATTCTTCCCTCTTCCCTTTTCAAATCCTCCAGTGTTCTTAAGTTTACCCCCTCCATTACATCTCTCAACTGAGCGTCTTCCTTCATAATCCATCTACCTGAAATTTCCTCTTTACCTGGGGAGAAAAACTCTGAATTTCTTAGTGACATTAATAGTGAATTATAATCCCATTTCCTCTGTTTGTGCATTTTATCCCACTCCCTTATTACAATTCTCGTGTATATACTTGTGTTCTCCTCTAATTCTCTAAACTGTGGTGGCACCCATACACTCCTACCCAACTCCTTTCTACTAAGTGTATTTTCAATTGTGACCCAATGTTTACTCTTTGAATTATATATCCAGTCAAAAATTCTTGCTAAAATGACTGCCCTGTGGTATCTTTTAAAGTCCGGTACTCCCAACCCCCCCTTCTCTTTATTTCTGCTTAGCACTTCATATGATATCCTAGGTTTTTTATTTTTCCATATATATTTAGTTACCATTCGCTTAATTGTCCTAAAATACACCTCTGGAAGATTAATGGGAATCATCTGAAATTTATACAGTATTTTCGGGAGAATTACCATTTTTATCAGGTTAATACGACCCAGCCAGGAAGGATTTCCACTACCCATTTTCCTCAATTCCTCTCTGATTTCGTTTAACATTGGGATATAATTAGCTTTATAAAGATTTTTCTGTGAGGGAGTGAGTTTTACTCCCAGGTACTTTATTTCTCTATCTTTCCATATAAAGGGAAATTCTCTCTGTATATTTTCTTTTTCACTCTTTGGAAGATTTATATTTAATATCTCTGTTTTGCTCGGGTTAATTTTTAGATTTGACATTTCCCCATATTCCTTCAATGTTTTCATTAGGTTAGGAAGTGTTATCCTCGGGTTTCCAACATAGAATAATAAATCATCCGCCAAGGCGGCTATCTTATGTTCTGTCTTTCCAACATTTATTCCCCTTATATCTATATTCTTCCTAATTGTTGATAACAGGGGTTCCAATGATAAAACAAACAACAGTGGGGAAAGTGGGCATCCCTGTCTGGTTCCATTTGACATAGAAAAGGTCTCTGATCTCTCTCCGTTTACCATTACCATCACAGCCGGTCCTTCATACAACTTTCCAATCCACTTTCTCATCCTACTACCCAATCCCAGGATCTCCAGTGTATCTAACATAAAGCTCCAGTTAACCCTGTCGAACGCCTTCTCCGCATCTATCGAGAGCAGCACTACTGTTTTTTTTTCCGTTTTACTTTTCTGTATAAGCATCAGGGATCTCAACCCATTATCTCAACCCTCCCTTCCTCTAACAAAGACCACCTGATCTCCATGTATCCAATCCGGCATCAGATCTCTTAACCTATTCGCCAATACTTTTGCATACAGCTTCGTATCTACGTTCAATAGTGATATCGGTCTATAACTTGAACAGTGGGTGATGTCTTTACCTTCCTTATGTATTAAGACCACCTGTGCCAGAAGGGATTCCTGTCTTATCTCCATCTCTCCCCCCAACGCCTCCATATATCTCTTGAGCTTGGGTATCAGTAAATCACCATATTTTTTATAATATCTCACGGTATACCCGTCTGGGCCTGGGCTTTTCCCCGTCTTAAAGCTTTTTAATGCTATGTTTAGTTCTTCCTGTGTGATTTCAGATTCTAAGGAGTTTAATAGTTCTTCACTTAATTTTGGTAATCCTGCATTTCTTAAATAATCCCTTCTTTTTTCAATATTTATCATTTTATCTTTATTTATGTCATCCTTGGGGGCAATATTATATAATTTACTGTAGTAATCTTTAAATACCTTTGCAATGTCTCTGGTTGAATGGACTAACTCTCCCTTGGAGTTTTTTATTTTATCTATATAGTTCCTATTCTTCTTTTTCCTCAGGGCTCTCATCAGATATTTTCCTGATCTGTCTCCCCATCTATATCTTTCACCATTGATCTTATTAAAGGTTCTCATTTTTTCTTCCTCCATTACCTTCTCTAGTTCTTCCCTCTTTTTTATCACTCTTTGCTCTATATCTTTTCTTATGTTATTTTTATGTAGGAGTTCCATCTCAGCTATTTCCTTCAAAAGCCCACTGATCTTCTCTCGTCTTTCCCTTTTTTTCCTTGCCCCAATTGCTATAAGGATTCCTCTTACATATGCTTTATGTGCCTCCCACACTGTAGCTAGTGATACATCCCCTGTTTCATTTTCCTCAAAGAACCTCTCTATTTCTACCCTGATCTTCCGGTCAATATCTGGATCCATGAGGAGTGTCTCATTCAACTTCCATGATAGGCCTCCTGACACCTTCCCTCCCCATCTTAATTCCAATACTACGGGTGCATGGTCCGAGAAAGTTATTGCTTCTATTTTTACTTTAACCAGATCCTCAACAAGTCGATGGTCCACCAAAATATAGTCCAATCTAGAGTATGTCCTATGTACACTAGAGAAAAAAGTATAATCTCTATCTCTCATATTAACAATTCTCCAGCTATCCACCAATTGGCACTCTTTCATCACCGGTTTCAATAATCCCATGGACCTATTTTCCCCTCTTTGTGCTCTAGATGTTGTATCTATTTGTGGATCCATACATATATTAAAGTCTCCCGCCACTATTAGATATCCTTTTCCAAAGTCCATCAATCTTCTCATAACCCCTTTCAAAAACATCTCTGGCTTCCTATTCGGGCAATATATGTTTACAAGCGTGCATTCTATGTCCTGTAGTTTACCTTTCAAGAACAGAAATCTCCCTTCCGGGTCCGTCTTTCTATCTTCCAGTTCAAATCTAATGTTTCTTGCAAATCCTATAGCTACACCTTTAGCTCTCTTAACTGGGGAATCTGCCTAATACCATGTCGGGTGTTGTCTAGAGTTTAACTTGATATTTTTTTTTAACTCTAGATGTGTTTCCTGCAAAAAGACGACTGAGGCCTCTCTATGTTGTAGTTCTCTGTATAGTCTAAATTTTTTACCTGGGCAGTTTAATCCATTTACATTATGGGTTACAAAGCGTATTACCTCCATATTTTATTTGTCTTCTTCCTATTTTACCCTTTCCTTTCCTCTTCCCCTTCCCCATACCTCTGCTTTCATACACGATGTCAGTTTTAAAAACCTCTATGCCCACTCCCACCCCAATTCTCTTCCTCCCCTCCACCCCCCCCCCCCTCCATCTCCCCCCCCCTCACCCTCCCCCCAGGCCTTCTTTGCCTTTGGATCATGATCCTCCACTGATCCCTCCCTAGGGGTTCGGCTCCACCCATGACCGCTCACCTTCCCCCCCTCCTACCCGATGTCTCCTTGTCTATTGACTCTCTGTTTCCTCTTCTTACCAGCTGCCACTCTCCTTCACCAAAAGTACATAACTCTCCCTCCTCCACTTCCCAACCCGGTATCACTAATCTCTGCAGACCAAGTTTATCACAAAAATCTTCCATGTCTTCTGGGAATCTTAATATTGCTGTGATTCCATCTCTCCAACCGATTAAACTCACTGCACGTCCCCATCTGTATTTCACATTATGCTTTTCATCAGTTCTAATAGGGGTTTCAGTGATCTCTTTCTTCTCAGAGTCTCTGCTGTTAGATCTGCAAAAATTTGAATATCTTTCCCATCATATGAAATACTTGTTCTTCCTTTGATCTTTTTCCATATCTCTTCTTTATCTACAAAGTCATGGAATTTAACAATTATATCTCTTGGTCTTTCTAATCTTTTTTCTTGTTGATATTTTCCTATCCTATAGACTCCATCCAATTTAAACGTCTCCACGTCTGGTTTCTCCATTATGGAACTCAAGATTTTGTCGATTAGTTCTTTTAAATCTTCCCCCTTTGTCAACTCTGGGACTCCTCTTACTCTAAGATTATTTCTCCTTTCTCTGTTTTCTTGTTCTTCCATCATAAAAAGCAGTCTTTTCTGTTCTTTTCTATCTTCTTTTATCCATTTCTCTAATTTTGGGACAACTTGGGAATGAATTTGAACCTTTTCCTCCATTTCCTCCACCCTAGTTAACATTTGCTACAATTCTTCCCGAATTGTCCCCATCTCTTGCTTTATTGATTTTTCCAGATTTTTGAACATCTCCGCCATTTCCTTTTTATTAGGTAATTGCAGGTCTCTTTCAAAATCTCTTGATTCAATCCCTCTTTTTAATTGTTGACTATTATATACCGGTCCCAGGGATAGTCTCGGGCTGTTATCCAGACTTATTTCCAACTCACTTTTTTCACTTACTCCCAACGTTCTTTCTGGGGTCAAATTTCCCTGTGATACATACTTTTTAATCGTACTAGATTGGGAACTCTTAGACCCACTCCCTTTAGTATTTTTTCCTTTCATGTTGATTTTTAATGCTTTACTTTTACTTTCAAAGCTCCTCTTTCACTTCTCCAGGTCTTCAGACCCTCCCTAGGAATCCCCTATATCCTTATTTCAGACTCAATGCTTGATAAAGTGTCTTTTTTTTTTTTTTTTTTAGAGGCACAAGGAGATCCAATATAAATCAGGTTCAAGAACATAAATCCAGTTTAAAAATAATGCATAAAGAGTTGCAAAAAATCCCACAGTTAACACAGTTATCACTCACCCTCCACGTTGGAGTGTCTTTCTCAATACAGTCCTCTCCTGTAGCCGTGCTCTCTTAGGGGGATTCCTATGGGTCTCTTTTTTATATATATATTTATGCTGCTGATATGTCAATTGGAGGATTTGAGGGGATTTGAAGTGGGGAATGGTGTAGTTTGGAGGTAGTATGGCTGCATTCCCCCCCTCCACCAGTCCACCAGCTCACCCAGACGCCGAGTGTTGGAGCGTCAAGCTGACAAGCAGTCTCTCCTCCTGAAGCTCCCAGGGCTCCTTTGCGGCTGCCCACGTGTCTTCGCCGTTGCGTCCGTCTCCCTGGCAACCCTGCTCCTGCTCCTCCACTGCAGCCGCCGCGAGTGTTCCCAGTGAACCTCCCGGTCGTCTCTCTCCGGGATCCCGCCAGGCCCGCCAGGCTCCAGGCTCGCCACCAAAGCTTCCTTCTTCAATCGGGTGAGTCTCCGCTCACCCTCCGGTGCAGCTGGTCTCTCTGTGGGAGACACCTAGGGAGGATATACGGGGGAGGCTAACGGGGAGTGCTTACAGCACACTCTCCCGTGCCGCCACGTTCAGGCTCCACCCCTTACTCTGGGGAATCTCCAACTGGAACTTAATTTGTGCCTTACTACTAAGGCGGATAAGCAGTTACGTTGGGCCAATCACAACTTTTTCACTTGGAGGGACAGACCAGGCACCTTATTAGCACGCAAGCTGTCTCCTAAACACTCTCATGTGGCTCTTCCAAAAATCAGACTGTCTACCGGTGCTTTATCTCAAGATCCCAGTAAGATCCTCCAAGAGTTTCATTCCTTTTATACTGATCTTTACTGTTCACCTCGAAGAGACATCTCCTCATCTACCAACAGTTTCCTGAGTTCTGTGACTCTTCCTTCTCTTCAGGAGGCCTATAGAGAATTAATGGATCAGCCTATCACTTGCGAGGAGATTCATAACGCCTTAAAATCCTTAGCTCCATATAAATCCCCATGACAGGACGGCCTTCCTCATGCCTATTATAAAGCTTTCCCTGACCTTCTGATTCCACATATGGCCCATTATTTTAATTATTTACGAGACAGGGGAGAGGTGCCTTCTTACGAAAATACCAGACTGCCTGAGCCACGACGTATTGCCAGACGTGTTCAATGTATTCCAGGATGATGATGACCAGGAGTGGTCTTGATTAATCAAAAGAGCTGTAATTTGCACCTGTTTGAAGATTTGATAGTCACCAACACACCAAGTTTTTGCGCCCTTTAGGCGCAATTGTGCACCCTTTTGTGACACTTCTTAAGAGTCCTAACTTAACCATTTTCCATTTGTTTTCCTACTGGACTGAGCATCAGCTCATCTCACATGCATTTATAAATACGCTATACACATGTGCTTTATATTTAATTTTATATCTATATTTATATTTGTTCATGTTTACGAGTCTAAAGGAGATTATTTTATCTGAGCGCTGCATTGTTGGATAGTTTTGAGGAGTAGCATGGGAGCAGGTGGGCTGGCATGCGGGCTACAGATGGACATTTTATATGAGGTTAGTTCACACTTTATTCCGGCGTGCCATCCTGCACCCCCTCAAGCACCTCTCTAATCTTAGTGATAGGTGCTCCTTATTGGGTCCTCCCTTACACATCTCCTCTCATGGGGCCCTGTTCACTGCAGGACCCTTACGTTAGTTGCTGAAATCTGAGCATTTACCAGCCTGACCTGGCTATTTTTAAATTGACAGGTCCTGGGATTCCAGGCCTGGTAGCTCTCTCAGCTCCAGGACTGGTTCTGTTTCACCACGTAAGTCACTCTAGCTTCCCCTTTCTACTGAGAGGGGAACACCTTCAGAGTTGTGAATAATTTTTTTTTAGGACTTTCTTTTGGTCCAGATTGTGACTGCCTGGACCCTTGTGCAATCTTTTGCCCTACTTATGGGACACAGGATGCTTGACTTCTGGCTAAATTTAATCTGGATTCCTTTTGGGATACTGCTACAGTCTTGTAGGACATACCATTTTTCAGGCATACTCATCTTCAATGCTTCTTGGTTTCCTTTCTCTTCTTTATAACTTTTTTCCCTTTTTTTTTTTTTTCTAGAAATAAAAAAATCCTTGGGAGCTGTACCTGGGCGGAGGCTGTGGGAATTGCCTGTGTGTTGCTTCAGACAATGGATTTAAATTGTACAATGTAAGATATTACATTTTTGTTCTTGGGTTTAAACAAACTTTAATGCTACAGATCATGCGCTTTTAAACCCTTTAATTTGTATGTGAAACATAGCAAAACTGGTGTGACCACTCAAGGTGCAACAATGAAAGACTGTGCCCAGGAGGAAAAAGGAACCAGGAAAGTTTTGTAAGACTCTTGTAAGAAGTAAAACACCACAGGTCTCTCTCCTGGAAGCAGTAACATGCTGCTGTGTGTTTTTCTGCACAGCAGAGAAATACACAGCAGTATGTTTCCCTAGTAAATCACACAAAGCACACATAGTGAAACAGCACACAGCTAACCCTTTGATCACCCCAAATGTTAACCCCTTCCTGCCCAGTGTCATTAGTACAGTCTCAGTGCTTTGTATTAGCACTGATCACTGTATTAGGGTCATTGGGATGTCCGTGGCAGTTAGTCAGTTCCCCCCAGTGTCAGAATGCCCTCTATAAGTCGCTGATCGCCGCCATTACTAGTATGCAAAAAAAAAAATTCTAGTATATATACCGCCATTTGTAGAAGCTAGAACTTTCACGTAAAGCAATTAATTTACAAGTATTTGGATTTTTTTTTAGCAAAGACATGTAGCAGAATACATTTTGGCCTAAATTTATAAAGAAATTTGATTTGTTAAATGTTTTTAATGGATATGTGCTATAGCAAAAAGTAAAAAAATATTGTTTTTTTTTTTCATAATTGTCAGTTTTTTTTTTGCTTATAGCGCAAAAAATTAAAAACACACAGGTGATCAAATACCACCGAAGGAAAGCTCTATTTGTGGGAAAAAGGACATAAATTTTATTTGGGTGCAGCATTGCAAGAACGCACAATTGTCAGTTAAAGTAATGCAGCGCCGTATCGCAAAAATAGGCCTGGTCAGGCAGGAGGGTAAATCCTCTGGAGGGCAAGTGGTTAAAGAAAAACTTATGAAGAAAAGTTGTATAAAAATCTAATTTTAAAGATTATATAAATACCTTGCAAATAAAGTATGTTGAAGTTGGATCAAGGTCTTCTCTGGCTGTGTGGCTCATGTTTAAGAATTTGTCCTGGGGAAAAAAAAAAAGTGAAAAAAAAAAATGAATCTACATGTATGCTTTGATAACGTTTGTATTTAAATATAACTCAGATTAACATTTATTTTTCTATTTTCAACTTGTCTCTTGCCTTGACTTTTGAGTCAGAAGATTCAAGGGCAGGTGCCAGTAAATGGTGAAGAGTTTGGCTGTAAGTTGGGGGGAAGAAGTGGGGGAGCAATGAGATTCAGGCACAGCTCCATGCAGATCTCAGCACAGAGCAGTGTCCAGCCAGCAGCTACAGTTGGACGGAAGGGAGGCGCAATAACCAATGGTGAAAGTCACTGTAACCGGGGTGCTCGGGCGCAAGGTGGGTGACAGGGAGCAGCTGTGACAAGGGCTGTGATGGATGTGACCTGGGGGATGAAGTGGGAAGGAAGAACTGTGACAGGAAGGAAGGTGTGTGGTGAGGTGGGAAGCACTGTGGAACAATGAAAGCACCCAGTTCTCCTATACAAAACCATATAATAGGAGGTCAAACCCAAAACAACACTTTCAGTTGTATCCATATAGGCAAGTCCTTGCACTACACAGTTGAAGGTAAATCTAAAGGAAATTGTAAGAAAATTGTAAGAAAATTGTATAGTGTATGGCCAGCCTTAGTCATGTGGATCTAAATGATCAACCTGAAATAAGAAACTCCCTCCATGAACCGGTAATGGCTGGGGTCGGTAAAGAGGTAAAAAGCAGTCAAGTAAAAGACCAAGATGTATCAGTTTACAGCCAAAACAGAAAAGTAGAGGGAAGAGCATCAGGAAGGCTAGTCCTTAAATGCCTGCAAAAATATGCCTGCCTGCCTGATATCAGGGTGGTAAATTCTGGATTACTGGGGCTGCAGAAGCATGCCGCTATCAGGGAAAGGACTACTGAAGCAATTCACTTAAATGGTAACTCCACTTTCATAGGAGAAAAAAATAAAATAAAATAAAACAAACTCCCCCCTCACCCTGCTCGTGCACAAAGGCGAACACAAACGTCAGTCTCATGTTGGTATGTAAACAGAGGTTGAACAATGCATGTGAGCTATTATCACAAATGTCAGATCGAGGGCAGTAATTCTAGCGCTAGACCTCCTGTGTAAATATAAAATGGTGACCTGTAAAGGCTTTTAAAGCGTCACCTATCGATATTAAAAATGTATGTAGTTTGTCGCCTTTGCATGGGCATACGCAAATTGAAAGCATGGCATGTTTGGCATCTATTTACTTGGAGTAACTTCATTTTTTATATTTTATCAAACAATTGGCCAATATTTTGTATTTTTGTGCATTAAGATTAAAAAAAAGTAAATTTTTTCCAAAAAATTAGCGTTTGAAAAAATTGCAAAACCTACCATGTTATTTTCTAGGGCCTCTGCTTTAAAAAAAAATATATATATATATATATATATATATATATATATATATATCGTATTTTTCGCTCCATAAGATGCATCTGACCATAAGACGCACCTAGGTTTTAGAGGCAGAGATCAGGAAAAAAAAAATTCTGAACTAATGGACTGCAGACATAGTACAGGAGATGACCAGAGACTGTGGACAGTACAGGAGATGACCAGAGACTGCGGACATAGTACAGGAGATGACCAGAGACTGCGGACACAGTACAGGAGATGACCAGAGACTGCGGACATAGTACAGATGACCAGAGACTGCGGACACAGTACAGGAGATGACCAGAGACTGCGGACACAGTACAGGAGATGACCAGAGACTGCGGACACAGTACAGGAGATGACCAGAGACTGCGGACACAGTACAGGAGATGACCAGAGACTGCGGACACAGCACAGGGATGACCAGAGACTGCGGACACAGCACAGGGATGACCAGAGACTGCGGACACAGTACAGGGATGACCAGAGACTGCGGACACAGTACAGGGATGACCAGAGACTGCGGACACAGTACAGGGATGACCAGAGACTGCGGACAGCACAGAGATGACCAGAGACTGCGGACAGCACAGGGATGACCAGAGAGTGCGGACAGCACAGGGATGACCAGAGACTTTGGATAGTACAGGGGATGACTGCTGACCTTTGGGGAGGGAGGGGGAGCGGGTACCTGAATTTGACAGATACCCGCTCCCACTTCCATGGAGTTGTTCTTTCATCTTACCTGTTCCTCTATCCAGCCGCGCGCTGTCTTCCCGGCTTCTGTAATGGCGCTCGGCATGACAGCCGGGTGCCCAGTGCGCATGAGCGAGAAGCACTTGCGCTTTGTGATTGGTCCGGCGGCTTCTGGGATCTGTCATGTGTCCCAGGTGCCGCCTTACCATTCACAAAAAGCACCGCTTCTTGCACATGCGCACTTGACACCCGGCTGTCATGCCCACACCACAGAAGCCGGGAAGACCGCGCCGCTGGATAGAGGAACGGGTAAGATGAAAGAACAACTCCACGGAAGTGGGAGCGGGTATCTGTCAAATGCAGGTACCCGCTCCCCCTCCCTCCCCAAAGGTCAGCAGTCATCTCTAAGGTCCCGCTGTAGAGCTGAGCGGCCGGCCCGGTATTCTGACACGGCGGCAGTGGAAATACCGGACCGGCCGCTCCATATTCGCTCCATAAGACGCACTGACATTTTCCCCCCTTTTTTTGGGGGAAAAAAGTGCGTCTTATGGAGCGAAAAATACGGTATATATATATATATACATACATATATACACACAGTGAGGAACAGAAGTATTTGAACACCCTGCGATTTTGCAAGTTCTCCCACTTAGAAATCATGGAGGGGTCTGACATTCACATTGTAGGTGCATTCCCACTCTGAGAGACAGAATTAAAAAAAAAAATTCAGGAAATCCCATTGTATGATTTGTAAAGAATGTATTTGTCTTGCACTGCTGAACAGAAGTATTTAAACACCTGAGAAAATCCGTATTAATATTTGGTACAGAAGCCTTTGTTTGCAATTACAGAGGTCAGACGTTTCCTGTAGTCCTTGACCAGGTTTGCACTGCAACAGGGATTTTGGCCCACTCCTCCACACAGATCTCCTCTAGATCTGCCAGGTTTCGGGGCTGTCGTTGAGCAACACGGAGTTTCAGCTCCCTCCAAAGATGTTCTATTGGATTTAGGTCTGGAGACTGACTAGGCCACTCCAGAACCTTGATATGCTTCTTACGGAGCCACTCCTTGGTTATCCTGGCTGTGTGCTTCAGGTCGTTGTCATGTTGAAAGACCCAGCCACGACCCATCTTCAATGCTCTTACTGAGGGAAGGAGGTTGTTGCTCAAAATCTCACAATAAATGGCCCCATTCATCCTCTCCTTAATACAGTGCAGTCGTCCTGTCCCCTTCACAGAAAAGCACCCCCAAAGCATGATGTTACCACCCCCATGCTTCACAGTAGGGATGGTGTTTTTGGTATGCAACTCATCCTTCTTTTTCCTTCAAACATGACGAGTGAAGTTTAGACCAAAAAGTTCTACTTTGGTCTCACATGACTTTCTCCCATGCCTCCTCTGGATCATCTAGATCAGGGGTCTGCAACCTTTAAGACATAAAGAGCCACTTGGACCCGTTTCCGAGAGGGAAAAAAAGACTGGGAGCCGCAAAACCATTGCAACATTTAAAACAAATCCGACACTGCATATATTGCAAAAAGCGCTCTGGTCATGAAGGGGGTTTAAGGGCCCAGTAAGCAAAGGGTTAATCAGGGCCACAGTGTATCGTCATAATCACAATCATAGCCTTAGGTCAGTGGTGGGCAACCTTTTTTTTTCAACTGAGCCAAATCTCGCCAAAACCACGATTGAAATTTATTTTGAGAGCCACATTTTTAAAACTGAAAATACATCCCCCATAAAGTAATTCATCCCCCATAGTAATTCATCCCCCATATAGTAATTCATCCCCCATATAGTAATTCATCCTCCATAGTAATTCATCCCCCATAGTAATTCATCCCCCCATATAGTAATTCATCCCCCATAGTAATTAATCCCCCATATAGTAATTCATCCCCCCCATAGTAATTCATTCCCCATATTAATTCATCCCCCATATTAATTCATCCCTCATATAGTAATTCATCCCCCATAGTAATTCATCCCCCATATAGTAATTCATCCCCCATATTAAGTCCCCAAGTCCCCCCTGTGTCAATTCACTTACCTTTGCTCCGCGCGTTCCTCTCGCCGTGTTCCTGCACCGTTCCAGTGTAGCATGACAATCTGTCTCCTATGAGGATCTGTCCCCCTCGACGTATCTGCGCATGTGCCAGTTTCAGGCATTAGCAGCCGACCGGCGATCTCCGGCACATGCGCAGATACGTCGAGGGGGACAGATCCTCATAGGAGACAGATTTTCATGCTACACCGGTCTTCAGGGCGGACTGTGAGAGGAGCCTAGCGGGAGCCTAGCTCCGCGGGCCGGATTAAAAGGTCCGCCTGGCCGTAGTTTGCCCATTGCTGCCCTATTGCCTGTCACCTGGTGGGCAGTGTGCTCCAGAGCCGCAGCCAAGGTGAAAAAGAGCCGCATGCGGCTCTGGAGCCACGGGTTGCCGACACCCGATCTAGATGGTCATTGGCAAACTTCAGACGGGCCTGGACATGTGATGACTTGAGCAGGGGAACCTTCCGTGCAATGCATGATTTGAAACCATGACGGTGTAGTGTTCTACCGTCAGTGACCTTTGAAACTGTGGTCCCAGCTCTCTTCATGTCATTGACCAGCTCCTCCCTTGTAGTTCTGGGCTGATTCCTCACCTTTCTTATCATCAGTGATACCCCACGAGGTGAGATCTTGAATGGAGTCCCAGTCCGAGGGAGACTGACAGTCTTTAGCCTCTTCCATTTTCTAACAATTGCTCCAACAGTTGATCTATTTTCACCAAGCTGCTTGGTAATTGCCCCGTAGCCCTTTCCAGCCTTGTGGAGGTCCACAATTTTGTCTCAGGTGTCTCTTGACAGCTCTTTGGTCTTGCCCATGGTAGTAGTTGGCGTCTGACTGACTGTGGGGTGGACAGGTGTCTTTAAAGAGCTCAGACAGGTGCTACTAAGTTAGATTAATGAATGGAGTAGAGGTGGACTTTTTAAAGGCACAGTAACAGGTCTTTGAGAGCCAGAATTCTTGCTGTTTCTTAGGTGTTCAAATACTTATGTTCAGCAGTGCAAGACAAATAAATTCTTTAAAAATCATACAATGTGATTTCCTGAATTTTTTTTTTAATTCTGTCTCTCAGAGTGGGAATGTACCTACAATGTGAATTTCAGACCCCTCCATGATTTCTAAGTGGGAGAACTTGCAAAATCGCAGGGTGTTCAAATACTTCTGTTCCTCACTGTATATATATGTATATATACAGTCAGGTCCATAAATATTGGACATCGACACAATTCTAACATTTTTGGCTCTATACACCGCCACAATGGATTTGAAATGAAATGAACAAGATGCGCTTTAACTGCAGACTGTCAGCTTTCATTTGTGGGTATTTACATCCAAATCAGGTGAACGGTGTAGGAATTACAACAGTTTGCATACGTGCCTCCCACTTGTTAAGGGACCAAAAGTAATGGGACAGAATAATAATCATAAATCAAACTTTCACTTTTTAATACTTGGCTGCAAATCCTTTGCAGTCAATTACATCCTGAAGTCTGGAACGCATAGACATCACCAGACGCTGGGTTTCATCCCTGGTGATGCTCTGCCAGGCCTCTACTGCAACTGTCTTCAGTTCCTGCTTGTTCTTGGGGCATTTTCCCTTCAGGTTTGTCTTCAGCAAGTGAAATGCATGCTCAGTCAGATTCAAGTCAGGTGATTGACTTGGCCATTGCATAACATTCCACTTATTTCCCTTAAAAAACTCTTTGGTTGCTTTTGCAGTCTGCTTTGGGTCATTGTCCATCTGCACTGTGAAGTGGCGTCCAATGAGTTCTGAAGCATTTGGCTGAATATGAGCAGATAATATTGCCCGAAACACTTCAGAATTCATCCTGCTGCTTTTGTCAGCAGTCACATCAACAATAAATACAAGAGAACCAGTTCCATTGGCAGCCATACATGCCCACGCCATGACACTACCACCACCATGCTTCACTGATGAGGTGGTATGCTTAGGATCATGAGCAGTTCCTTTCCTTCTCCATACTCTTCTCTTCCCATCACTCTGGTACAAGTTGATCTTGGTGTCATCTGTCCATAGGATGTTGTTCCAGAACTGTGAAGGCTTTTTAGATGTCGTTTGGCAAACTCTAATCTGGCCTTCCTGTTTTTGAGGCGCACCAATGGTTTACATCTTGTGGTGAACCCTCTGTATTCACTCTGGTGAAGTCTTCTCTTGATTGTTGACTTTGACACACATACACCTACCTCCTGGAGAGTGTTCTTGATCTGGCCAACTGTTGTGAAGGGTGTTTTCTTCACCAGGGAAAGAATTCTTCGGTCATCCACCACAGTTGTTTTCCATGGTCTTCCGGGTCTTTTGGTGTTGCTGAGCTCACCAATGCGTTCCTTCTTTTTAAGAATGTTCCAAACAGTTGTTTTGGCCAAGCCTAATGTTTTTGCTATCTCTCTGATGGGTTTGTTTTGTTTTTTTCAGCTTAATGATGCCTTGCTTCACTGATAGTGACAGCTCTTTGGATCTCATCTTGAGAGTTGACAGCAACAGATTCCAAATGCAAATAGCACACTTGAAATGAACTCTGGACCTTTTATCTGCTCATTGTAATTGGGATAATGAGGGAATAACACACACCTGGCCATGGAACAGCTGAGAAGCCAATTGTCCCATTACTTTTGGTCCCTTAACAAGTGGGAGGCACATATGCAAACTGTTGTATTTCCTATACTATTCACCTGATTTGGATGTAAATACCCTCAAATTAAAGCTCACAGTCTGCAGTTAAAGCACATCTTGTTCGTTTCATTTCAAATCCATTGTGGTGGTGTATAGAGCCAAAAATGTTAGAATTGTGTCAATGTCCCAATATTTATGGACCTGACTGTATATATATATATATATATATATATATATATATACATACACACACACACACACACACACACACACACACACACACACACACACACTGTATATTGTGGGAACTCGCTTCAAATGGTAGAGCTTTGTTAAATGCACACAGCAACTCTCTTCTTTTTAAGGGCCTTTTTAGCCCACTTTTATTTAAAGAAAAATGTTCCATAAAGCTTCTCACGCAAGGGTATAGACCATCAAACACATGCAAATGAAAATTCAGCCTCCTGGCTTGTACACAGTTTTATGTCTGCCTCCTACAGACTCTTTCCAAAATATGGCTCTCGCACACAGCTGGCCACTAGCACACAGCTAGTCTGGCTTCCACCTCTCCTTGGTGAAGCCCTCCTGACTCCAAGGCAGAGACCTCCTGTCTGCCAGGGTGGAGCCCTCCTGACTCCGTCTGCCGGGGTGGAGCCCAGAACCCTGGTCCTGACTGTAGAAGATTGCCCTGCACACCTGAGCAATCAGTACCCTGGCCATTCCCAAAATCATCAAGAGATTTCATCCCTCCCAAATCGCTTTGAAATCTCCAGGCCCCAAAATGGACCTTACAAACAAATGAGGAAAGTGAAAAGCCACTTTCCTCTGTATCAAACATGTACCCCGGAGCCCCTCAACCTGCCTTGTTGAGAATCCTGGGTGAAATAACCTTTCCACATCATGACAGATCTGTCACAATATATATATATATATATATATATATATATATATATATATATACAGTGGAGATCGAAAGTTTGGGCACCCCAGCTAAAAATTTGTATTAATGTGCATAAAGAAGCCAAGGAAAGATGGAAAAATCTCCAAAAGGCATCCAATTACAGATTAGACATTCTTATAATATGTCAACAAAAGTTAGATTTTATTGCCATAATTTACACTTTCAAAATAACAGAAAACAAAAAAATGGCGTCTGCAAAAGTTTGGGCACCCTGCAGAATTTATAGCATGCACTGCCCCCTTTGCAAAGCTGAGACCTGCCAGTGTCATGGATTGTTCTCAATCATCGTCTGGGAAGACCAGGTGATGTCAAGCTCAAAGGTTTTAAATGCCCAGACTCATCTGACCTTGCCCCAACAATCAGCACCATGGGTTCTTCTAAGCAGTTGTCTAGAAAACTGAAACTGAAAATAGTTGACGCTCACAAAGGCTATAAGAAGATAGCAAAGCGTTTTCAGATGTCAATATCCTCTGTTCGGAATGTAATTAAGAAATGGCAGTCATCAGGAACAGTGGAAGTTAAAGCAAGATCTGGAAGACCAAGAAAAATATCAGACAGAACAGCTCGCAGGATTGTGAGAAAAACAATTCAAAACCCACGTTTGACTGCACGATCCCTCCAGAAAGATCTGGCAGACACTGGAGTTGTGGTACACTGTTCCACTATAAAGAGATACTTTTACAAATATGGTCTTCATGGAAGAGTCATCAGAAGAAAACCTCTTCTACGTCCTCACCACATAAATCATCGTTTGAACTTTGCAAATGAACATATAGAGAAGCCTGATGCATTTTGGAAACAAGTTCTGTGGACCGATGAGGTTAAAATTGAACTTTTTGGCCGGAATGAGCAAAGGTACGTTTGGAGAAGAAGGGGCACAGAATTTAATGAAAAGAACCTCTGTCCAACTGTTAAGCATGGGGTTGGATCAATCATGCTTTGGGGTTGTGTTGCAGCCAGTGGCACAGGGAACATCTCACGATTAGAAGGAAAAATGGATTCAATAAAATTTCAGCAAATTTTGGATGGTAACTTGATGCCATCTGTGAAAAAGCTGAAGTTAAAGAGAGGATGGCTTCTACAAATGGATAATGATCCTAAACACACCTCGAAATCCACTGGGGATTACATCAAGAGGCGTAAACTAAAGATTTTGCCATGGCCTTCACAATCTCCTGACCTCAACATAATTGAAAATCTATGGATAGACCTTAAAAGAGCAGTGCGTGACAGACAGCCCAGAAATCTCAAAGAACTGGAAGACTTTTGTAAGGAAGAATGGGCAAAGATACCTCAAACAAGAATTGAAAGACTCTTGGCTGGCTACAAAAAGCGTTTACAAGCTGTGATACTTGCCAAAGGAGGCAGTACAAGATATTAACTCTGCAGGGTGCCCAAACTTTTGCAGACGCCATTTTTTTGTTTTCTGTTATTTTGAAAGTGTAAATGATGGAAATAAAATCTAACTTTTGTTGACATATTATAAGAATGTCTAATCTGTAATTTGATGCCTTTTGGAGATTTTTCCATCTTTCCTTGACTTCTTTATGCACATTAATACAAATTTTTAGCTGGGGTGCCCAAACTTTCGATCCCCACTGTATATTTGGAGGTTCAAGATAATTTTCTAGCAAACAGAAAAAAAATGTTTCTTCATGTAAACAAAGTGTCAGAAAAGGCCTGGTCTTCAAGTGGTTAGAAGAGTGGGTGATGTGTGGCACAACCTTCTATTGTTTGCCTTGAAATGTAAGGTTAGTAGAAGCACCACCAAGGGCATGGTGACAATCTCGCAGATTTCATTTGTTGGTACAAGTTTTTGGAAAATTAAGCAAGAGAACAAAAATTTATTTTTCTTCTTTTTTTCTTTTTGAAAACCCTGTAACAAAGATGATATCTGAAAAATACTCACCATTCCTCTTAACAAATTCCTTGGGGTGTCTACTTTCCAAAAAGGGGTCATTTGGAGGGAGGGTGTTTGTACTACACAGGCATTTTAGGACCTCCGCAACTGTGATAGGTAGTGAAGAAGTGATATGAGGAAATACGCGCTTTGAAAGCTTGAAGGTGGTCATTGGATTTCGGGGGCCTGTATGTGGATTACCTGCCAAAAAGTCTCTCACATGTAGTATCCCCACACTCGGGAGAAGTAGCACAATGCATTTGGGTGGTGGTGGGGGGGGGGTTATATATTCACTTCCATACAGATTTACTCTGCATATAGACACAAATCGCTATTCCTTCAGAATAATGAAAGGTAGGAATCTGCACCAAAGTAAAGCAAAATGCCTACAAAGCATATAGATCACCCAGAGGGGAATTTTTTTTCTCAACAAAAGTGAGTTATTCTTCAAATTGTGAAGCTGCAGAAGGGAGATTGCACTCAACTGCGATCAGTTGAGTACAGAAAGAAAAGGTTCTCTGAAGGTATTCTAGAGCAACGGTGCTTAAAGACAGAATGGCTGGAGCAGGGCTCGACAAATCCCAGGCACCAGGTCGCTATGGTGACCAGAAATTGCATCTTGGTGCCTGGGTCCACACACTGCCTCCCATTGACATCAATGCAAAAACACCTCCTATCAATAGCAATTCTATGTGAACACTGACACTACATTGCCAAAAATATTGGGACGTCTGCTTTTACATGCAAATGAACTTTAATGGCATCCCAGTCTTAATCTGTAGGGTTCAATATTCAGTTGGCCCACCCTTTGCAGCGATAACAGTTTCAACTCTTTTGGGAAGGCTGTCCACAAGATTTAGAAGCATGTCTATGGGAATGTTTCACCATTCTTCCAGAAGCAGATTTGTAAGGTCAGGCATGTCGGATGAGAATGCCTATCTCGCAGTCTCCGCTCTAATTCATCCCAAAGGTGTTCTATCAAGTTGAGGTCAGGACAAGGCCAGTTCCTCCACCCCAAACTTGCTCATCCATGTCTTATGGACCTTGCTTTGTGTACTGGTGCGCAGTCATGTTGGAACATCCCCAAACTGTTCCCACAAAGTTGGGAGCATGAAATTTTCCAAAATGTCTTAGTATGCTGTCGCCTTAAGAGTTCCCTTCACTGGAACTAAGGGGTCAAGCCCAACCCCTGAAAAACAGCCCCACACCATATTTCCCCCCCTTCACCAAACTTTTCACAATGCAGTCAGGCAAGTACCGTTCTCCTGGCAACCGCCAAACCCAGACAAGTCCATCAGATTGCCAGACAAGAGAAGCGCGATTCGTCACTCCAGAGAACACGTCTCCACTGCTCTACAGTCCAGTGGCAGTATGCTTTAGACCACTGCATCCGACACTTTGTGTAGCACTTGGTGATGTAAGGCTTGGAAGTAGCTGCTTGGCCATGAAAATCCATTCCATGAAGCTCTCTACGCACTGTTGTTGTGCTAATCAAAGGTCAAACAAAGTTTGGAGGTGTTTAGCTACTGACTGTGCAGACAGTTAGCGACTTCTGCGCACTGTGTGCTTCAGCATGCGCTGACCCTGCTCTGTCATTTTACATGGCCTACCACTTTGTGGCTGAGTTGCTGTTCCCAGTTGCTTCCATTTTGTCAGAATACCACTAACAGTTGACCATGGAATTTATAATAGCAAAGGAATTTCACAAATGGACTTACTGTACAGGTGGCAACCTCTCACGGTACCATGCTTGAATTCACTGAGCTTCTGAGAGCGATCCATTCTTTCACAGATGTTTGTAGAAGCAGTCTGCATGCCTAGGTGCTTGATTTGTTACACCTGTGGCCCTGGAGGTGATTTGAACGCCTGAATCCAATGACTTGGAGGAGTGTCCCAATACTTTTGGCAATATAGTGTATCTCTGCATGCCACTCTACTCAATCACATGCAAGTCTGGAATGCACCCCTACAAACTCGTACAGAACCCTTTCCGTAATGGCACGCAATGCATGTGGATCGCATCTGTGTGAACCACCTCCATAGGAACACACAATATCTAGCCTGCCTATATCTATACGATATGCCTATATCTATAATATCTATATGATTCTGGGTGCATTTTCAAATGCACAAATTCAAATAATTTGTGCATTTGAAAATGCATCCAGAATCGTATATGTGTGAACCAGGGCAGCTATAATCACACCGGAGCATTTTGGGATCGTGGCAGAATTGCTGTAATCACAAAATGCATGTTCAGGTGCCATTATTTTCAATGGCACCTAAAATGTGATGCAGTTTTGCCACGATTGTTGCGCAGAAAAATCGCATCACATGAAGCTTGTCACCGAAAAGTTGCCTTACGTCGGGCGTCGGACAACTCTCACTACAACTAGCCCTGCTGGAGAAAATTTCAAACTAAAATTTAAAAAATGGAGATAAAAAAGTAAAAAAAGTGGATATTTCTAAGCTACAGTTAGAAACCATGATTATATAGGAGGAATATACTGGGAGGAGAGATCGGGTATATGTATATTAAAGAAGCTGCTACTTCTGCATGTGCTACTAAGAAACTATGTGGCAGTAAAATTATGTCAGCAGATCAAAAAAAAAAAAAAATCTTTCAAGTCAAATAGAAAAATGATTGCAACCACAGCAGACCAGTGCATATAATGGTGTTCCTGATACCTACCACACCAGTGCAGTGTAGCTTCTGCCTGCCACCTGTACTAACTCTGGCATTCTTATAGACTATGTTTTTGACTGGACAGATACTTTGCCTGTTTGCTGACAACATCTCTGCCTGCACCTATACTGCCAGGGGCAGCACAGTGGTTAAATGGTTAGCATTTCCATCTGGCAACACTAGGGTCATTGGGTAAAATCCCAAGCACAGCACCACCTGATGGAGTTTGCATGTTCTCCCTCTGCCTGCGTGGGTTTCCTCTGTGCACTCCGGCCTCCTCCAGGCACTCCGGTTTCCTCCCACACTCCAAAGACATGCTAGTAGGTTAATTGGCTCCTGTCTAAATTGGCCTTAGTATGTGTATTTATGAATGTAAGTTAGGGACCTTAGATTGTACGCCCCTTGAAGGTTAGGGACTGATGTGAGTGTACAATATATATGTAAACCACTGCGTAAATCGATGGCGCTATATAAGTACCTGTAATAAATAAATAAACTGACCCATCTGCTATGTTCCTGAGAAACACCAGTCCCAGACATCCCCTGTTGACAACTGCACTCCTGGAACAACGGGAACTCTTGTTTTACTTCTCTTTAGCCACCTGTACTTTCTGGCCAGCGAACATGGCATTTCTGGGGCAGCCACGAGCGGTAGGCTAGGCTTACTTGTATAGAGACTACCATTACACTACATTGGTTTTGACACAATTGGTTGATTTGCGGGATACATAAGATACAATGTATATGATAAGGCCAAACCTATGGTAACGCCAGCTGACAACTTTTCACTTTATTTTCATCCTGCATTTTCCAAAAACTTGTGGCAAAAAAGTGAACTCTACAAAAGGCTCACCATGCCTTACACAAAATATCATGCAGCGTTTGGTTTCCATAATGTGGTAATTTTGCAGGCGTTTCCACTGTTCTGGTGCTCCAGGGCCTTCAAAAATATGATAGGTGGTCAGGAAATTAGATGTGCAATTTATGTGTAATTTGCGCTCTTCAAAAGCCCAAAGGTGCTCCTTGAATTTTTGCCCAACATAGCGGCCAGGTTGAAAAGCACTGCAGCCTGGTGGTCAAAAAAGGAAATCTGTACGCTTGCATATAATCTGCAGGACTTGCTGCCAGAAGGGGCAGAGAGTTAGACAATCCCAGATGATGTGCTGCAGCACAGTGGCTTAATGTTTTAGCACTTCCACCTGGCAGTACTAGGGTCGTTGGTTTGAATCCCAACCAAGGCACCACCTGCCTGGAGTTTGCATTTTATCCTGTCTAAATTGACCCTATTATGTGTATGTATGAATGTGAGTTAGAGACCTTAGATTGTATGCCCCTTGAGGGTTAGGGACTGATGTGAATGTACAATATATGTATGTAAAGCGCTGCGTAAATTGATGGCGCTATACAAGTACCATAAATAAATAGTAAATTATGTGGAGTAGCGTGCCTACCTGGGTGCCACACTGCCACCAAATACTGATGAGTCCAGTAGCATCATGTCAATATTTTGTAAGCAATTTAATGGTATTTGCTGCAAAATGAAGACTAATAGACTAAATTAGAAAATAAAAGAATCCTGTTCATTTTGCCCTCCATGAAAGTTGTATTTTATTCACTTTCCAACTTGCGCAAATAAAGGGGGGAATGCAAAATACTGTAAGAGAAAGAGAGACTTCCTGATAGGCCCCTCCCCTATACAAAGGGCTTCAAATGGAGTTTTCTACAAAAGCACGTGACCCAAGAGGAATTGTAGGAAGTAAGACAGTTGCAGTAGCTTCCACCGCCTCAAGATAGAAGTGTTAAGTGCACCAAGCAGGACAGATGGTCAGATCCAGCCAGAGGGAACCTTAAAAAGGTAGCGGGTCTGACTAAGTTCAGGTCCGATTGGAGTTGGAAGGCCTTGTCCGTGTGGCCTAGAACAAAGTCTGGGTGGCCAATTACAGGTGTCAGTGGGGATGGGAAGCTTGGTGTAGCTGCCAGTTTATAATGCCTGCGAAGTTCAAGTAAAGTGGGCGTGAGAGAGGAAAGCGAGAAAGCTAGTCCCCTGCCCAAGGGAGGCCAGTTAAGGTAAATGGTATTAACTTTTGCTCCAGGGATACCCAAAGCTTATAGGGAGCATGTCTACCCTAGTCAATCACTCTGGTCATATGTACCGCTAAGTAGTAATGGGCCTACCACACCTCTAAGCTTTGGCAGCTGCAGGAGGGTTCATTTGAGGCAGGATGATTAGCCTTGCCAAATGTATTTGATTCAGAAGAACACTTGTGGTATCCTAATGGGCAACACCTGCATGAAATGCAGCATAATGTTCATCTTAAGGACGTTGCATCCACCAAACCAGGAGATGGCTAAGAATTTCCATTTCTCCAAGTCAGCAGAGAGGGATGTCAAAAAAGAGCTGAAAATTAAGCTGAAAAATAAGTTAGAGATTAGAAGGGATCCTAGTGCCCATCAAAATGGAATGTTACTACTTTGCAACTGCCCGAGGAGCAGAGTAACATTAAGGGCTTCAGATTTTTTTAGATTGACTTTAAAGTGACAAAATTGACAAATCATCAAAAGTACACAGTTCAAATAGTAAAACTGGTAGAGAGGTAAATTGGGTCTGTATGTAGATGTAGAACATGTATGAATAGCGAGCACTGAATTGTAAAAGCAGCTATTGCACTAAAAAGGAAAAAAACAATGCCTTCACGTAAAACATGTGTAAAAGTGCAGTGCTAAAAGATATTAGAAAAAATATAATGTAATTAAGAAAAAACGCACATAAATGGGAATATGTGTGTAGATCACAAAGCATCAATTCATAACCTAATTAAAATTAAAACGTTCACAGAATCTCCGGCGAAAAACAACCACGGTTAGACCAGCATTCATGTCATATAATACTCAAAAATGTTATAAAGAAACAGTTCATCCAAAATGATCTCCTGATGATGCTATTATTCCCAGTATACTTGAGATATTCAGGTGGGTGTGAAGGTATATGGATAAAATGCGCACTCACCAAATGTGCATGTAATTAGCGCGTTGTATAATATAGAGGTGGTCTGTCAGGTATTCCTTCTCAGGATGGATCTGGATACAGCCTGGGGGTAGTCGGCCCTCCTTTTGATTAAAGGAAAGACAGTCAGCCAGAATTCCTCTTTAGGAATTGTGTGGATCACCCTCTTCCAGGCACTGGGATGGTCATCAGGGGATAGCTGGGAAGTTAAAGTGCTTGGTGCAGAGCAAGATAAGGAGGGATACCCATAGCGTAGTATTTTTAATATTAAAGTGCTTTAATAGTAACTCATAAAAAGGTAAAAGTAAACTGTAGGTTGGTGCAAAGGATAAGGCAATATAATGTCTGCATGGAGCACACCCCTTTTGAAAATGTACCATAGTAAGAAACGCGTCAAGGAGGAGCCCTGCACGCCGTGACGTCACGCCGCCGGATCACGGAGGTCCGGTGGCCATTTTACTTCACCAGCTGGTCAGTGTTTACATTGCAATTTCCAATATATTGCCTTCTCCTTTGCACAAACCTACAGTGTAGGTTAATCAAATTACTTTTTTTCAAAAAATATATATTCGTTTTTAAAAACTGCGCATTTCGGTTTCGGGCCAAGTGCATTTTGAATTTTCGCTTTCAGCACCAGAATTTTCATTTCAGTGCACCACTACAAGATATAGTTATATAATGGATATGGGTTGAAAGTGCACACTCATGTTTAATTTGAGGGTATGTACATCCAAATTAGAGAAAGGGTTTAGGAATTACAGCTCTTAACCATTTGTTGCCCGTCCTATGGCCGAATGGCGGCCGGCAAATATCATCAGCGTTCCGGGTGGACGCCATATGGTGTCCTCCCACACATGCGCAGATTGCGCTCCTGCAGAGCCACACAGCAGCGCGATCTGTCACCGGCTGTGTACCTCGGACACGGCCGATGACGGATCTGAGTATCAGCCCCCATTGCCGGTACCATGTGACCTGCTGTGACCAATCACAGCAGGTCACATGACAGTTGTATACAATGGATGGCTTCATTCATGCCATCCATTGTATACAAGTGTCTAGCTGTGAATGGTCACAGCTAATCACATGCACATGTCATGTGATTAGCTGTGGCCAAATCACAGCTAAGCACAAAAAAGAAAAAAAAAAAAAAAAACCCTGAATGAATCGATGTCATTCAGGTAAATGCTTGCTTATAGCTAAGTAATTCTTTGCTATAAGCAAATTGTGTAAAAAAAAAAATACTGATCACTTCCCCAAAGTAGTACAATGTTACTATGGCAACATTGTACTACTTTGGTCATAGTGAAATATGAAAAAATTATCTTAAAAAAATTTTTAATAAAAAATAAAAAAATATATATTTTTTTTTTCCCATACTGTCACCAGTCAGTGTCCCTGATCATCGCCATGCCAGTTATATATGATATGATTTTTCGCACTGTATCTTTTATTATTTTTATATCTGTGTATGGGTTCTCGAGGTACCTTTTGATGCTAGCAGCTACTACATGCTCTATACCCAGCGCTCGATTTTTTACTTCTTATATGGTATAGATCTGAATATTGACAATATGTAAAAAAAAAAAAAAATAGTGAAACTAATTTTTTTAATTTTTTAATTTTCCGAAAAATTACAAAAAAAATACAACTTCAAAAAACTCGCCATGACTCTTATGAAGTACGTCGGACTGTCTACTTTGCAAAAAGGGGTCATTTGGGGGATATCTGTACTGTTCTGACATTCTTGGACCTCAAGAAATTAGATTGGCTGTCAGTACTTCAGGATTGATCAATATTCAGATCTATACAATATAAGAAGTAAAAAATCGAGCGCTGGGTATAGAGCATGTAGTAGCTGCTAGCATCAAAAGGTACCTCGAGAACCCATACACAGATATAAAAGTAATAAAATATACAGTGCTAAAAAATAGGTAATAATAGAAAAACCACAAAATGTCTAAAATAAATATGAAAACAATACGTAATGAAGGTAAGTCCAATACATCAGTATCTTAAATGATGCATATAGGTGATAAACCTATATGAAGTTATAACAATAAAGTGCATTAAAGTGCTGAGATGATAGCGGTGATGCGTGCACGTAATCTCAATATAAATTATATCCTGGGCTTGTGGTTTCCATGGTGATAAAGAGAGACAAACATTGCACTAACCAGATAGCGCAAAGAGGTGCGCATGGAGCAATTAAGACCATTCTCTGATGATGTGTATGGACATGATACGCATCAGGGAAGTGCCATTTTTACCGCTTTTTGTACATGTACTACAAGGCCAGCTGTCTCATGGCGGCTGAGCTACTAATCCTGTGTTTTGAAGGTACTTTGCTGTGGCTGGGAGCTGTATGTAACTAAACCCCCCCCCCCGATGGTTGTGGCTGGTATCCCTGGATCCTGGATACCTTCTCTCAGACGGAGGACACCTAGTGGCTACAACACAGATGACACCACTACGTTCCAGTACCACATACCCTGAGTACCAGGAGCAGGTCTTAACATTGGGTACAATGTTGTACGTGTGAGTGCGCTGAAACCTGAAAACTGGCCTTGACAGGAAGGTGTAAAATTGCCCGGTATTGAATTGGTTAAAAGTAGCCATCCCCCCTTTTTCAAGGGACCAAAAGTAATTGGACAATTGAATATAATCATAAATAAAATGTTCATTTGTAATATTTTGTTCAGAATCCTTTACTGGCATTGACTGCCTTAAGTCTGGAACCCATGGACATTACCAAAGACTGGGCTGCCTCCTTTCTGATGCTTTGCCAGGCTCTAACTGCAGCTGTCTTCAGTTGTTCTTTGTGGGTCTTTCAGCCTTTAGTTTTGCCTTCAGCAAGTGAAATGCATTCTCACTTGAGTTGAGATCAGGTGATTGACTGGCCATTGCAGAATATTCCACTTTTCCTTCAAAAGCTCCTGGGTTGCTTTTGCAGTGTGTTTTGGATCATTGTCTATCAGTACTGTGAAGCGCCGTCCAATCAACTTTGCTGCATTTGGCTGAATCTGGGCTGACAGTATCTCTCTAAACACTGCAGAATTTATCCAGCTGCTTCTGTCTACGGTCACATCAGCAGTAAACACCAATGACCCAGTGCCACTGGAAGCCATGCATGTCAATGCTATCACATGCCTCCACCATGTTTTACAGATGACGTTGTGTGCTTTGAATCATGAGCTGTTCCAAGCCTTCTCCACACTTTTTTCTTCCCAACATTCTGGTACAGATTAATCTTAGTTTCATCCGTCCAAAGAATTCTTTTCCAGAACTGGTCTGGCGTTTTTAGATTTTTTTTGGCAAAATCTAATCTGGCTTTTCTATTCTTCAGGCTTATGAATAATTTGCACCTTGTGGTGAAACCTCTGTATTTACTCTCGTGAGTCTTCTATTGATTGTAGACTTTGACAATGATACGCCCACTTCCTGGAGAGTGTCTTTCACTTGTCTGGATACCGTGAATGGGTTTTTCTTTACCATAGAGAGGATCCTGCAATCATCCACCACTATTGTCTTCTGTGGATGTCCATCAATTTTTATGTTGCTGAGCTGACCAGTGCGTTCTTCTTTCCTCAGAATGTACCAAACTGTTGATTTGCCCACTCCTAACGTTGCTGCTATCTCTCTATTGGATTTGCTTCGTTTTTGAAGCCTTACAATGACCTGTTTCACTTGCCATGAAACAGCTTTTGATTCAATTGTCCAATCACTTTTGGTCCCTTGAAAAAGAGGGATGGCTAACCTTAAGAGCTGTAATTCCTAAACCCTTCCTCCAATTTGGATGTACATACCCTCAAATTAAACCTGAGAGTGTGCACTTTCAGCCCATATGCATGATATAACTGTAGCTTGATAATGTTTTGGTAAATACCTGAAAAAATCTAAAATTGTGCCTGTGTCCAAATACATGGAACATATTATTTATATATATATATGTATGTGTGTGTGTGCGCGCGCGCGCGCGTGCATGTATGTATGCATGTATATTCATGTTATTGACCAAAAAGGATAGCCAACAACTCCTTACTATGATAATTTATACACAAGGTAATTACCTTACCTTTGTTATGTTGGGTTAACCTGTTTTTTTCAGAGCAGGTTATTTGCAAATCTACCAGCATTGTAAAATGCAAGTTTGATTAGATTTGGAAAGGTCTTCAATATTCATAGTGTACTTGTTTATGGTGAAGAGAATTTCAACGTGGGTGTCCTGTCCACCTTTGTACAAGTATATTAAAGATTGCAGTTTTGCCATAAGCAAGACAAGGAGTATCTAACTTTTTAATTAAAATCGATGCATACAGCTGTTCTAGGTCTAGACACATAAGACCAAACATGTTCATAAAACCAACCAGATCGCTCAACACTTTGGTCAATGGGAAAAAGTGTATATTAGGGAAGGTTTGTCAGAAGAAGTGGAGTCAGGAGAAAATGTGACAGGAAAAAGTCGAGGGTTTCTGATGATTTCACGAGTATTCTGGGTACCCTGTCATCTGCCTTGTCTGTACCTCTGTTTTATGGATTGTCGCTGAGCTGATTAAATGCATCTCTCTGGAAAAGAACGGTTGGACTAGTTGCTGAGGGAAAATACATTTATAAATACACTCGTCATCCATCCTCATGATATAAGACAACAAAAGGCTTTATAATAGGAGACCGTAAAGCCATCGGGCCTGAAGGCTTTTCCCGCCAGAGAGCCAGCCAATGCATCCGCAAATTCTTCAAGGAAGATGGGATAGGAAAAAGTTAACTTCCTACTCCAGGAGAGAAGACAAACTTGCAGACTTAAGACAGTCCGCAATTGCTACAGACTTATCTGAGGCACTGCCCATGGGAGACAAGAAATGTAAGTTATATAGGGATGCATAGAACTCATGGAAGGTCTCGGCCATCTTTGAGAAAGAATGGATCTTGGCTCCCAAGGGAGTGGTTAAAGCTATATATGCACACAATACGAGGCCGCTACATGGTCTATATATACAATAAATTGCATTTGGAGAGAATGGCATTTAGAGACAAGTGCATTAGGTCACTACCAAATTCCTAAAAACTTTCATAAGCTTGTTTTTAGCTTGGAGTAATGAATGTTCCCTGATCTGTTCTATTTGATTAAGCTCAGTTTCTAATACACTATCAGTTAGACTTTTGTAACGTTTTGCCCTTTCCTGCTTGACTCTGACCATGTTTGATAAGCATTTCCCTAATGCAACACTTGTGTGCTGACCAGAGGAAAAGAGGGTTATCTACAGATTCTTGATTAGTTTTGAAAAAGAAGTTCAACTCTTAAGACATCCACTTGGACTGCAGGGTCCTGTAAGAGCGTTTCATTCAGTCACCAACTGATGGCTCTGGGCATCAGGAGTTGCAAAGCTATCTCCAAGGAAATCAGGGCATGATCCGATAATACTATGTGACCTATATGAGAATTGAAACCGTCAGAATTGATGAATGGGTGACTAGTAAAAAGTAAATACTGGAATAGGAGCCATGCAGAAGCAAAAAAGGTATAATCTCTTTCCTGTAGGTGGATTAGTTGCCAGATGTCAACCAATTGATAGGAGTAACAGAGTTCCTTAAGTTACAGTAGGTATGGGACCTTTGAGTCAATGCAGAGGAACCCATTGAAGAATCTCTAGATGGGTCAATTGTGAGGTTAAAATCCCCACCCAGAATAAGCATACCCTCAGTAAAAAAAATTCCAATGAAATCATAAAATGATTCTAGCACCAAGAGTTGGTCAACGTTTGTCAAGGACACATTTGCCAGAGTGAATCTTTGTGATCGGATCTTGCTGTAAAAAAAAAAAAAAAAAAAAGGCACCTACCCTCTTGATCAGTATGAAGGTCGAGGAATTGCTATGGAAGGGATTTGGCCAAAACAATACTCGTCTCTTGATTTGGACGATCGAGACACACTATGATCGATCTCGAAATGTTTACTATACAGTTTGAGAATTTTAGCAGCTTGGAAAGGAATTTCTTGTAGGAATGCAACTTGAGGGAGTCACCTCCAGTTAAATAGATTCAAAGTCAATGTGGAGAAGCAACCTCTGGCCGTCCATAAGAAAAGTGGAGTTTGGGGGGGTTGTTGAAGGTCAGAAAGAAGAAAGAAAACAATGACTGAGAATTGTGGAAAAGACAGCTGTGAACGGAGTTGAGGAAACAATCCAGCATAATAAATTGGATTTTTTTCTACATACTTACCTGTAATATCCATTTCTTGAAGTACATCATTGGACAAAGAACAGGCTATTCATGACTATGTGGGTTATATGCCACCCATTCGGACACTGGCCAACCAATAAGAGAGGAATTCCTCCCCCATATAACTATTCCATCAGTTTTTGTAGCAAGCAATGAAATTCCAGAAAGAGGGGCGGAACCTTCGTGACCCATGATATACTACAAGAAATGGATTTTACAGGTAAGTATGTAGAAAACAAATCCAGTTTTCTTTATCGTAAATCATTGGACACAGAGAAGGCTATTCATGACTGTGTGTGAAGTCCTAATGCAATTAAAAAAAAAAAAAAAAAAAACACATTTTGAAGGGGTGGGTGACACCACGATTGCCACAGCCATCAATCCCCCAGGACCTATTCAGCCATTCATAAAAAGCTGCGGCCAAAGGCAGAGTCCTCCATAGCTCTAACATACAATTGGTAGAACCTTGTGAATGTAATAACCATAGAACCTTGTGAATGTAAGAACCAAAAGACCATGTAGCAGCCATGCAATCCTGAGCAACTGACGCCTGATGGAAGATCACTCAAGATGTCCCTACACTTCTGGTAGAGTGTTCTCTTACCCAAAAGGGTGGGACCTTACCCTTCAAACCATAGGCTTGAATGATTAACTGGCAGATCCAATGTGAAATGGTTGATTTAGATGCCACCTGACCATTCCTATGCCCCTCTGGCAACAGAAAGTATCTGACTTCCCAATTCGCACTGTCAACCTTAGGAAGACCATTATAGCCTGTACCACATCCAGGGTATGCAAAGATCTCTCTTGCTGACTGAGGCCTAGGAAAAAAATGAAGGCAGGATAATATCCTGATTTAGATGAAAACTATAAACCACCTTCGGTAAAAAGGACAGATGAGGTCGCAATACCACCTTATCCTGATGCAAAACCAGAAATGGTTCTCTACAAGAAAGAGCTGTCAGCTCCGACACCCTTCTTGCAGAAGTGATGGCCACTAGAAACAAAACTTTCCTAGTCAGCAGGACTAGTAGAATCTACCTTATTAGTTCAAATGGTGGTTGTTTTTGCAAAACCGCCAAAACCAAGTTTAGGTCCCGAGGACATAAAGGCTGTCGAACAGGACCTACACACATCACTCCTTACAAAAAGGCACAAGCCAAGAGTGGAGACGCAATGGGTCTCTGGAAAAAAGGCCAATGCTGAAACCTGGTCCTTAAATGGTAACAACAGCCAACTTCCTTTCGAGACCTAATTTGAGAAAAAGAAAAAAAAAAGGATTCTACCAATGACATATTTGCATGGTTGCCATTTCCAGGACCTCAAAAGTTCTGCAAAAAAGGGTTCCTAGAAGCTACATGTCAGGGCTCCAGGGTATGACCAGAGGTATGTGACTGACACAGGGAAACGCAGACTTCAGATATGTTATAAACAATATAATTTATTAAAGACTAACAATACAAACATAAACGCAGTGCACCAAACCCCAAGCTAACACAAATACATACAAGGTGAAACAAACCCAAACCTAAAAACTGATACAGATACACAGGTACATACACATATAGAGCACAACGTGATCAGGCAGGCCGGGTCGATAACTATCGGGCAGGTAGGTACAGGAGGAGCAGGCGGAGAGAATGGTCAGAGTCACAAGCCAGGGATCAGAACAGGAGAAGTCAGCAGAGGTCAGGATCAAGCAGGGTCAGCAACAAGACAGGAACAGGAACGCAGGTTTACAAGATACAGGGCCCAGGAAAAACACACACACCAAGGCCAAGACTGCAGGTCTGGCCATCACTTAAATACACCTGCATAAGCAGTTTCAGGTGTTTGGCTGGCTGCAGGGTTGAGTCTCTGATTGCTGGGAGCACCCGCTGGCCAGCCCTGGTACTGCAGCCCACAAGGCAGGTGAGTCCCACCATTACTGGCAAGTCCATTCCTGACACTACCTACATTGTGGGGATGACCGATACTCCCCTGTCCTTCAGAATCTGGGTCTCGATAGCCACACCATCAAATTTAGCAGCTATGAAGATGGGTGCAATATAGGCCCTTGAGACAGCAGGTCCAGTTAGTATGGCAGAGACCAAAGCCTGTCTATTGCCAGCTTCACTATGTCTTCCTACCAGGCCCTCCTGGGCCAGGCAGGGGCAACCAGTATCATAGGAACCAATTCCTCCTGAATCCCGCATAAAATGTGGCAGCAGCTGAATTGGAGGAAAGCATAGATTAGGGTAAACTGGTCCCAAGGAATCACAAAGGCATCTACCACTGCTGAGTGAGGATACCTAACCCAGGAAATGAACCTGTCGACCTTGTTGTTGAATCTGGAAGCAAACAGATCCAATCTGGGCAACCCCACCGCTGGCATATTGCTGTGAAAGCCTCGGGATGCAAAGCCCACTATCCTGGAATCAACAGTCGGTGACTGAGATAATCCGTCTGCCAATTCTTTACTCCCGAAATGAACACCATTGACAAAACGTGGAAAATCAAATTTTAGTCTTAAAATTTTTGGGTTCAGTAAGGGAGAGATGCAGGCAGTAGATGAGTTTGATCTTCCTGCATGCTCTACATATTGAATCTGAAAAGAGGAAAAAGGTAGAGTTAGAAAGAGACTTGTTGAAAGAGCAGCTTGCAGTGGTGACCGAGTGTTTGGAAGACACTGCAAGCAAGGCAAGGAATTTAGAAAGTAGGGAACTTAAATTCAGACCTGCAGTGGCTTTAAAATGTTTTCAAACTACTGTAGGCAAAACTGAAGATTTGAATGAATGGTGTGCAGCTCCTATGAACAAGTCTGATGATGCCCTAACAAAGGAAAAAGGCCCTAAGCCTGTAAACAAAAGTAGGACATGTGCCACTGTTACTTCCCATAGGTGGGAAGCTGGGAATCTGATCAGCTCAAACAGAGATGGCGGAGTTGAGTCAGAAAGGAAGGCAAGGCTTATGGTCTCCGGGAGACACATGTGGACTTATTTACTTAAAGTAGTTGTAAACCCAAATATTTCAAAACAAATTACTTTTTGCCTTAAATGAATACATTTTAATACATACATACGGCTGAGTGTACGTCATAAAAATTCTCCCTTAGCTTGTCTCAGCCCTCCAAAAACTGCTAGTCTGTGGGCGTGGCTTAGGACCAAAGAATAGTTGGCAGAGATATGATGTCATGCAATCCCTCAGTTATACACACCCTGCAGCCTCAACTCAATAACGTGCACAGCTATCTGACATCTCTATCCTGCAAGCATGTCTCCTGAATGCACACAGGTGGCAGTGACTATGTCAGCTCTGCTTACAGCACAGGATCTGTGCTAATCAGGAGAAAGCTGGTAGGAAGATGTTTATGTTAAAATTCCTAGGAATCTTGCAGCCTAAAGTGGCAAAGTGGACCAGGAAACAATCTCATGTAAAACTCTGTAAACATCAATTCACAAGCTAGGTGCTAAACAATAAATCAGCTGTCAGCAGACTTACCTAGATAACTACAGCATTACTGAAGTGATGACATCTATGTCATAAATCACTGGTGCCAAGTTCTCATTTTTGTGAAGGCAGAGACCAGCAAGGAGAGGACACCAGCTCCCCCAAACCCTTTGCAGGAGGCTCATGCTGATCTCATCTTTAGCACAGCATGTCACTCACAGGAGAAGGGGAGTGGCAACACCATTTTTCTGCTTGCGTCGGATTTATTCTGTTCAGAAGAGCAAGGAGAAGGGGATTGCTTCAAGATACCAAACTGAGCTCAAATGATTAGTTAAAGGCAGGGTGGATTTGATTTAAATCAAACTGATTTAAATCATGATTTAAATCACAAGTCAGTAAGGCTTGATTTAAATCATAGTTTTCTACATAAAGACTAATTCTTGCTGGTATAACTTTAATATGCAAGTAGATGAAGATTTTTAGAATAACAACTTTTCATATTAGTTTTTTTATCCCTAGTTTAATAGGTTATTTAATTTAAATATTTATTAGTTTTTCATATTATTACAAAAAATTCCATAAGAAGAGATGACAATACATATAAATATTCCATACATTTCTACCTTACCCCTTCTAATAAATCTTTTCTTTCCCTCCCCTCCCAGCCCTTTCCCACCCCCCTTCCCCCTCCCTCCCCTTTGCACGTTCTATACTCTCTCGAGGCCCAATAGTTTCTTAATTTATAGTTTTCTATACTTCTCTTTCAATCCTGATTTTTTCCCCATTTTTCCCATCTTGTATAGTATATTCCCATCCTATCTTCCTGCATATAGTAAGATTTTTCCATTCTACTTATCTGATTGACTCTGTTGATCCAGTCTTCCTCCTTCGGCACCTCTGTTTTTTGCCAGAACTTGGGTATCAACCCCTTTGCAGCATTTAAATAGTACCATATGCCTGATTCTTTATATTTATTTACTGTAATCCCAACATTGTGTAGGAGACACATCGTTGGGTCTAACCCTATGTCATTTCCAGTTATTATTTCTATTGAGTTAACTATTGTCTTCCAGAAAGCCTGAATTTTCTGACATTGCCACCATATGTGAAACACCGTGCCCTCCTCCCCACAACCTCTCCAACACATTTTAGAGTTCTCCCCCCTCATCTTGTGCTCAATACTTGGTGTAATATGCCATCGTGTCAAACATTTATAATTAATCTCCACGTCTCTCATACTAACATTCTCGTGTATCAATCTATATATCTTATTCTGTTGGTCCTCGTCTAACACCACCTCCATATCTCTTTCCCATTTCGTTATAAAAATTAACTTTGTGTCTGTGTCTAATTCTGTGAGTATTCTATAAACTTTGGCAATACCGTGTTTCCCATCTCTACGTGTTTCTAACAACCTTTCAAACATATTCCAATCCTTTTTTAATCTCAGGGGTTTTGGTAGTTTTCCAATAAAACATTTTAACTGATGATATTTCCACTCGTCTATTCCAATAAAACTTTCTCCCTTCTTCTCTTTTAATTCTTTAAATGGTCTCAATTCCCCCTCTACCAGTACATCTCTCAGTTGGATATCTTCCCTTTTAAACCATCTACCAGATATCTCATTCTTTCCTGGGGGGAAATAATCAGAATTTACAAGAGGCATTAATATAGAATTAAATTCCCATTTCCTGCTTTTGTGTAAATTATCCCATGCCCTTAAAACATTTAAAGTGTAAATACTTGTGCTTTCTTTAATTCTTCTAAGATGTGCTGGGACCCATATCATCTTACTCAAACTAATCCCGCTCAATTCGTTTTCAATTTGTACCCAACTCTTCCCCTTGTGGTTGAATGTCCAATCATAAATTCTTGCTAAAATTACTGCTTTATAGTATCTCTTGACATCAGGTAGTCCCATTCCCCCCTTTCTCTTTAGTTCTACTCAATATTTCGTATGATATTCTTGATTTTTTATTCCTCCAGATATATCTTATTAACATTTGTTTCATTATCTTAAAAAAAACCTCTGGGAGTTTAATTGGGACCATTTGGAATCTATACAGTATTTTAGGTATGATTACCATTTTAACTAGGTTTATACGTCCTATCCATAATGGGTTTCCTCCTTCTAATATTTTTAATTCTTCCTTGGTCTCATTTATCAAAGAAATATAGTTTAATCTATACAGTTGTTTATATGAGATAGCAAGTTTTATTCCTAGGTATTTTAAATCTTTTTCTCTCCATGTAAAGGGGAACTCTTTTTGTAGCTTTTCCTTTTCACTCTTTGGTACGTTGATGTTCAAGATCTCTGTTTTTGTTGGATTAATTTTTAAATTTGATAGATCACCATATTACTTCAAGATCTTCATTATATTTGGTAATGTTATTCGAGGGTTGTCTACATAAAACAATAGGTCGTCCGCAAAGGCCGCTACTTTATGTTCTGTATTTTCTATCTGGATTCCCTTTACCGCTCCACTATTCCTTATCGTAGACAACAGGGGTTCCAATGACAGAACAAACAGCAAGGGGGACAGTGGGCAGCCCTGTCTTGTTCCATTGGACATTCCAATGGATTCCGACCTCTCCCCATTTACCGTGATAACTGCGGTGGGCTCCCTATATAGTTTACCTATCCACTCATGCATTCTCTCTCCAATCCCCAACACTTCTAAGTTGTCCATCATGAAGCCCCAGTCCACTCTATCGAACGCCTTCTCGGCATCAATCGACAATAGTACCGCCGGGGCCTTCCCTTTTCTACTTTTCTGAATGAGCATCAGAGTTCTCAACCCGTTGTCTCTACCCTCTCTCCCTGGGACAAAGCCCACCTGATCTCCGTGAATCCATTCAGACATTAGATCTTTCAGCCTATTTGCTAGGACCTTTGCGTACAACTTAGTATCGGTGTTCAATAGTGAAATTGGTCTATAACTAGAACACTGGGAAGGGTCTTTTCCCTCCTTTTGAATGAGTACAACATGGGCCTGAAGAGATTCTCTTCTACCCTCCATCCCTCCTCCCAGGTCATTCATATACTTCTTCAGCTTAGGTAACAATATTTCACTATATTTTTTATAGTACTTAACTGTATATCCATCCGGACCTGGACTTTTTCCACCCCCTGTACTTCTTAATGCTACTTTTATTTCATCCTGGGAAATTTCCGCATCCAAGGCGTTCAATTGTATTTCACTTAACTTTGGTAATCCTGCATTTTTTAAATATATCATCCTTTTTTCGTTACTATCCTTTACATTTTCCTTTGAAGAGCCATGGGGGCTAATATTATACAGTTTTCTATAGTATTCCGTGAACACTTTAATAATCTCTTTGGTTGAATAAACCAACTCTCCTTTAGGATTTTGTATCCTTTCTATATAATTTCTATTTTTCTTTTTATTCAGAGCTCTCATTAAGTATTTTCCTGGTCTGTCGCCCCATCTTTATCTTTCATTTAGTACTTTGTTATATACTCTTCTCCTCTCTTCGTCCATCAATCTCTCTAATTCATCTTTTTTATCCATTAACTTCTGTCTTATTTCTCTTGTTATTTTCTTCTTTTGTATCTGCTCTAGATCCAGGATTTCTTTTAGGAGCCCACTAACCCTCTCTCTTCTTTCTCTTTTCTTCCTTGCTCTCATCGCAATCAGGATACCTCTTATATATGCCTTGTGGCTTTCCCATACTGTGGCTGTCGATACTTCCTCTGTCTCATTCTCCTTAAAATATAACTTGATCTCTTCCCCAATCTTCTGAGCTATGTCCTCATCCAAAAGAAGGGCCTCATTTAACCTCCATCCTAAACCTCCCGTCCACCGTCTTCCCCATCCCATTTTCATTGTGACAGGGGCATGATCCGAGAATGTACTCATCTCTATTTCAACCAATAACTCTATGAGTTGATGATCTATCAAAATATAATCCAACCTCGAATATATCTCATGTGCCTTTGAGAAGAAGGTGTAGTCTGTCTCTCATATGCATTATTCTCCAAGTGTCCACCAGTTGGTACTCGTGGATCGCTTTCTTCAAAGCTCTCAGAGACCCACCCCCCTCTCTCTGCACAGGGGAGGTTGCATCCTTTTGGGGATCCATGCAGAGATTTAAGTCTCCTGCTACTATCAAAAGCCCTTTTTTAAAGTCCATCAGTTTTTTCAACAGACCCTTCAAATAGATCTCCGGCTTTTTGTTGGGGCAATATATATTGGCTAATGTACACTCGATTCCCTGTAATTTACCTTTCAAAAACAGGAATCTCCCCTCCGGATCAGTTCTTCTATCCTCCAGCTCAAATCTCATGTTCTTTGCCAACCCTATTGCCACCCCTTTTGCTCTTTTAATTGGGGAGTCAGCGGAATACCATGTTGGATAATATTTAGATTTTAATTTCACATTTGACTCTATCTCAAAATGTGTTTCCTGTAAAAATACCACTGACGTTGCCCTATGGTGTAACTCTTTAAACAACTTAAATCTTTTCCCAGGACAGTTCAACCCATTCACATTAAATGTTATAACCTGTATTTCTTCCATCCTTCTTAAATCTGTCTATCTCTCTTCTAATAAACCTCTTCCTATTAGGCCCTTCTATCGTGCAACATTTTAACCCCACCTCCCCTCCCCCCTCATCCTCCCACCCGACACCAATCTCCCACTCCCCATCCCTCCCTCCCTCTCTTCTTTTTCCCCTACCCGTTTTTAGGCTTATAAACTGCCTACAAATCATTTGTGGATCTGTTTCCACCTTTGATTTAAAACTTAGGGCGTAAGCTCCGCCCATGGACGGCTCGCCTCTCCTCCGACCCCCCCAGATCTCTTCTCTCTATCATCCAGGCTCAAGAAGAATCTTAACTTCCCTCGCTTCACCAGAGCGTTCTGAAGGACCTCAACATCCGGAGGGGAGAGACCAGGGGCGAGAGGTGGAAGTGGGAGAAAAAAAAAAAAAAAAAAACATAATTTCTACTTAATTCTCCCTCCTTTCCCTCCCCAACCCCAAAATCTCCCTCCCCCCGACCCGCTGCCAGTCCTCTTTTCTTGTAACATCTGTATCTCCTTTATCTTCTTCTTCTTCTTCCCACCCCGCTATCTCCATTCTTTGCAAATCCAGTCTCTCGCAAAAGTCCCTTAGTTCCTCCGGAAATCTCAAGTAAGCTGTGACCCCATTTTTCCAGCCAATCAGAGATGCTGAGATACCCCATCTATACTGCACATTCTGTTTCCTCATTTGCTCCAACAGGGGTCTCAGGGATCTCCTTCTCCATAGGGTCTCTGCTGTTAAGTCCGCATAAATTTGGATAGTCAAATCTCCATACTTAATGATCTTCCCTTGGTCTTCTTCCAAATCTCATCTTTGACCCCAAATTTTTGGAACTGTACAATTATGTCTCTCGGTCTTTCCTTCTCAGTAGCCTGTTTGACCTTTCCTATTCTAAACACTCCATCCAACTTGATCCCGTCTGTTTCAGGTCTATCTCTTATGGAGTTCAAAATTTTTTTCACTAGTTCATATAGTGTTTCGCCTTTTGCAGTCTCTGGAATTCCTCGTACCCTAAGGTTACACCTTCTTTCTTTATTTTCTTGGACTTCTATCCAATAGGTCAATTTTTTCTGGGTGTTTTCCAATTGGTTTATTTTTTTCCTTAAGTTATCAATGTTTTGGGCCTGGATTTTAACTTTCTCCTCTGTTTCTTCTATTCTTGATAGCAGGTGCCCTAGGTCATTTCGAATAGCTGTCATTTCATGTTTTATCATTTTTTCCAAATTCTGAAACATTTCTATCATCTCCTTCTTGTTTGGTGCTTGTAGTTCCCCATCTGATTCTCTTTTTCCCGAACCATCCTCTATTTGTTGGCTGCAGCTGCTATTCATGCCCAATGATAATCTCGGACTATTACCTGAACTAATGTCCATTTCCCCTTTTGTGCTTGTGCCCTGGGCCCTTTCTGGCGTAATATTTCCATATGATGTAAATTTCTTTATTGTTCCTGTTTGAGACCCTTTGGGCCCTGCTGCCTTGGGACCCTTATTCTTCATATCCTCTGTAAATTTCAGTTATTAATTTTTTTCTTTCTATATCCTCAAGATGGGATTATACCTCTCCTTTATAATTTCTGGATTAGACAAACTTGCGATTTTTTATGTTTTATTTTCCTAGGACACCTGGGCCTCCTCTCTTCTTCTCTTCTAACCCCCGGAAATCCTCCCCTCCCCTCTTTCACCGCCTGGTCTCCTATGTCACTCAGGGGTCCACAACACAGTAAGCCCCCAGTAGCTCTCACTCATCCTTCCCTTCTCAGGACGGTGGCTCCATGCTTGTACGGAGGGCCATCACTGCTGCTCAGTCCTGGGGGGGGGGGGGATTCCTCAGGGTTTCCGATGCTGTGTTATTTTTCTTTCCCTCTTCTTTTCCTTTCCTTTTTCCTCTCTTCCTCCTTTCCTCCTTAGGGTTCGTCCCAAGGAGGCAGGATGGGTTTCCTGGTATTCCTGGCTCCACCAGTCCCAGGCACGGACAAGCCAGGTAGGGGGGGTATAGGCAGCAGTGAGCGTCTCCCTGTCACATCGGGGAGGCAGCCGGATTCCACTTTCACCCAACTCTCCTTCCCCCTGTCAGCCTTCGGCCGGCGTCCCTGCTTCCTAGGGATGCACCGCGGCTGGTCACATGCCCTGGCCGCGCCTCCTCGTCTCCCGGCAACCAGGCTCAGCGTCCCAGTCTCTCTCCACTGCTCTCCGGCTCCAACCGCGCACCGCTGCCCATCAAGGGAAGCCCACCAGGCCGAGGTATATCTCTGCCATCTAGGGCTCCATACCGCTGGGGGGAATTAAGACTGCAGTTTAATAGGTTAATCATTCATATTTGGATAACTTTTATGTTCTACTTAGGAAGGAGAAAAATAATCAATACCTTAATAATAACAATTTAAATAGATTTATTCAACTGAAACAATAACATTACAGAATATGTTATTTGCTTAAACATCCATGTTTGTTAACTAATTTGGCAAAACAAAATATATATATTTTAAGAAACTTAGACTGTCAGCCCCTTCCTCCTCACACTTAGTTTCACTTTCTTCTTGTGCAGATCTATTCTACTCCAAACAATCAGAAAAATATTGTTTCTATTCTATTCACTGAACTTCTTGAAACGTAGCACTGAAGGGGTTGATTCTGTATTCATAGGTTTGCAGAAGTTAGGATTAAGGTCTTTTTCTTAACTCTGCTCATGTTATAAAATTTTTGCTGTGAAGAAGAGGCATGTGATCTCCACTGAGTCAAATTCAGTTTTGAGAACTGCAAAAGTAAAGCAAGCATCTGTGATACTATCTTGTAGGCAGAGAAACTGCCCAATAATCTTACAAAAACCTCTGGAAGAGCGTGACATTGTGAATGGATTAACGGAATTTATTTACCAAAAAAATTAAACATATACAGCCTTATTCTACATTATTAAAAAAACTAATCTTTATTTCATGATGGAATAACCTGTGGATGGTAATATATTTTCCTCAAAAAGCATTTTGTTTAAAAAAATCCGATTTAAATCAAAAAAATCCGATTTTTTTAAAAAAATCATTGATTTTTATCCACCCTGGTTAAAGGTAACTTCTATTCAACTGTAGGAGTAGATTGATTTGTGTTTTTAGGTTTACAACCTAAATGTGAGAAGTGATCGCAGCCTCCCTAGCGGTCTGATTATGTCAGTATTTCTGTGCTCAAAGCGGTACATTTTTTTGCATGGAAATATGTATTTTTTTTATTGTGGGCCTGTAATTTTTAGGACTAACTCACTGAAATCTGTCCGAACAAGAGTCTAGTAAACATCCCGGGTATGTTAAAATTTGAAACACGAAATCATAAAATTATAATTTAATAAATAATCATAAAAAATATATAGCGCCAAGTTTGCACATCGCTGAGTTCAGTCGCAGAATCGTTTTCAGTGTCTGATGACAAATTTCCCCACGAATCATGATCACTCAATTCTGCAAGTAGCTCTAATTTACTATCGCTGTTCTCTAGCTGGTCTAAAACCGATTTTGACCTAAAGGGACGCTTTTTGGACGCCATGGATGTTTCTCAGTCTCCAGGCAGAAAGAACAGTAAAAATGTAGGCAGGGCACAGGACAATGCGCTAGGGACAAAATGTATGTGAACTGGTTTGATACAGTAATGTTTTACTATGTTATTTTAGTGAATTTAGTGCATGTCACTTTGTCATTTTCAAATTTCCCGCCGTTTCGTCCCCGTACGTCCCAGGGGACGGAACCCAGAAGACAGATGCCAGCATCCGCCGGAGGACATTACAGGGGACACTGCAGGAGGGACATCGTGGGAGCGCAGGACAAGGTAAGAGAAGAACAGATCCCAGAGCAGCACCGCATGGTAAGCCCGAGTGTAGCTCGGGGTTACCGCTTGTGGTACTGAAACTTTACCCTGAGCTACACTCGGGAATACCACCAGGGAGGCTACGGTGGGAGTCCCTAGAGGAGGAAATAGATGGGATTTCTACACCAGCTTTGCTTAAGAGAGGGAAGCAAGTGGCTGGGAATGGTAGATTCAATCACATTAGGTGTTTTTGTTGTCTTAGACTGGGACATATTGCTAGAGAGTGCCATGCTGTGAAGACTGGACAACAGCAGGCCAGCGTTCGCAAGACAGCACAGAGAGAGATGCAGGTTTATTCTTTCCACTGGAAATCTATGCCTTTCTGTGAAAGTGTTACAAGGCAGCAGTGGGAACCCTATAGTAGTTTTGCAATGAGCAGATAGGATAATGTGAGCAGTGATCTATGGTTTTGGCACAGTTGGAAGGAATGGATAATCTGCTTTGTCTCTTACTCTTTTAAGGTATTGAACATTCAAGAGCTGGAGCAGGCAGAGCAGATGACCAGTCCAGATGGGATGAGAAAGACCAGATGTAGAGGTGAGAGCATAAGGAAGATGCAGAGGATTTCCTGATGGCGCCCGAATTGGAGTAGATTTTCATCTGAGCATTTCCTTATGACCAGGAGGACAATGCCCTTTTATCTGGGGCTCTCTTTCCAACTATGTTACACAGACTGCCAAGGACATTGCTAACCCTGCTCAAGTAAATGTTGCAGTTTTCCAGGGAAAAAAGTCTGATCGCCCAGAACATCCATATGGTGAGGTTTATTCCACCCTTTCCTGGACAAACGTTATAAGGCTGTTGACAAATGCCGAGTTTCAAAATTTCACATATACTATAAAAATCAAGGAGGTGGTTTGTGTTGCTTGGCTATTTTTTGGTGATTTTCTTAGCTTAGATATGAGCTTATTTTAGATTTTAAGACCATGTGTTGTTTCAGAAGCTAAGGCCGCTCCTATTCATATGAAATGAACCAGTCTGACTAATTTATGAGCAATACAGGAAATGAGGTAGCAAGAGGAGGGAAGGAGGACTTTGTAACAACCATGTGGTGAGAGACAAATACAGAGTTGTTTTGGAATTTGGAGAGGAAGAGCTGTTCTTGACCTTGGAGAGGCGAGAGTTGTTTTGGTGAGACAAACCACGGGAAGACTCCTATTACCAGGAAACCAAGTTAAGTAGCTGATTAGTATACTTGGGCATCACATATATGCTAGTTTGTTGGGAAGGATAGCTAATAAATAAGAATAGGTATTCGAGCGCTAGGTCTTTTAAATTGCAAGCAGCTAGCATAAAGGCAAAACCTCTAAACTTTCTCATAAACTCATAAATAAATGCAGTGCTATAATTCCATGTAAATATTGATATGAAAGGTATATGATATGGTAAACACAAGAATGCGCTGTGGAGCGCAAAAATTCATCAACGCAAGAGAATGTCTTATTGACATTTAAAGTGCAAAATTTACATAAATAGATAAATGGTAGATTGCAAGTCCAAAAACAAATGATTCGGTGAATTCTGTGACTCCTGTGATTTATGAATGAGTATATATTGCACTAAATAAATAGAAATGGGTATACGAGCGCTAAGTATAATATAAAGCGAGCAGCTAGCATAAAGGAAAAACCTCTAAACCTTCTCATAAACCAGTGAAACAAATTAAGCGCTTAATATCGTATAAATATCAACCTAAATAAATGTATGGTAAGAGTAGCATAAATACATGCGCTGTGGAGCACTGTCAAGGTCCTACCTTTTCCCTGAGGTTATGTTACTCCATGTGCTGGCGTCCATCTTGGATTCTGCTGTGCATGGTGGGAATCCTTTTTATGCCTTCAGGTCTCTGAGGTCCACCCCCCAGAGGGGCGTGGCTGATGACATATAAGCCTGTGGCCCGCACATGCTCTTTGCACTTGTGTCTTGTGTCTTGGTGTTACTATTACACTGTTCTGACTCTTGTGACTCTCCTGGTATTCTGATTCGGCTTGTGACTTGACTATTCTTTGTATTCTCCTTTGATCTGACCCTCTGTTGCTGAACCCGGCTCGTGACCTGTGATTCTCGTCTGCTGTCCTGTACTGTTTTGTCCTGTTGTTGTTGACCCCGGCCTGTCTGACTACTCTTTTGTCTCTTCCACCAGCTACACGCCATTGGCGGCGGCCATTACCGCAGCTGAGGTGTCTCGGGGGCCGCGACCTGGTTCCTGGCTGCGTCAAGTCCATCCCCACCATCAGGGGCCCTGGTGAAGGGCAGCCTGGGACTTAGACTCCGCGCCCTGAGGGACTTCCGTCTGTGGGTGGTGGTTGCCGTCAGCCAGTGCGTTACATTGTTAGGCCTGCCTGTCCGTTCCTCGGCTCCTGCCATGACATTACACAAGTGCCATGAACCCTGACTGTGCAGGCACGCCTTCGCTCCCAACGCTAGTCACCAGACTCGATCAACAGGATCACCTGTTGGATCAGTTCGCTCAGGCGTTGCAAACTCTGCTTGCACACACTGCACACCTTGCTCCTGGTGCTATTAGGCCGGTAGTCACTCCGGTGGTCTCTCCCGCTGCTTCTCCGCCTATTGCGTCCACCACCTCGGCGGCTGCATCAGCGGCACCCAGAGGTATGACTGGCTCTGCCCCTCTTCCACAGCGCTTTGGGGGTGAGCCGAGTCAGTGTCGTGGGTTCCTCAACCAGGTGGGTATTTATTTTGAATTAATACCCCACGCCTTCCCATCTGAGAGGTCAAAGGTTGGGTTCCTAATTTCACTACTCTCAGACAAGGCCTTGGCCTGGGCAAATCCCTTATGGGAGAGGAACGACCCGGTGATTCAAGATTTTTCCGGTTTTGTCGATGCCTTCCGTAGAGTATTCGACGTACCGGCTCGTTCCGCCTCGGCGGCCAAGCTGCTCATGACCATGCATCAGGGTTCACGGACCGTGGCCGAGTACGCCATAGAGTTTCGTACCCTGGCGGCAGAGGTCGGTTGGAACAATGAGGCTCTGGTGGCTGCGTTTTCCCATGGTCTTTCTGACACACTGAAGGACGAGTTTGCAGCTAAGGAACTGCCTGTGGTGTTGGAGGAGCTCATCTCTTTCCTGATCCTGATTGACACCAGGCTCAGGGAGAGGCCTTCACTCAAGGAACGCCTGCGGAGGCCTTCCAATCGACTGGCACCTGTGTTTTCTGTCCCACCCGTTCCTCCCTCTCCTCCCACGCCTCCTGGGGATAGATTGTCTGGTGGTGAGCCCATGCAGCTGGGGTTTGCTCGCCTTTCCGAGGGAGAGCGGGCCGCTCGGCGTCGGGAGGGTCGCTGCCTGTACTGTGGTCTTGGTGGGCACTTTCGGCAGTCCTGTCCGGTCCGTCCGGGAAACGCTCGCACCTGAGATCCTGTCGGGGACAGATCTTGGGTGGAGTCTCCTCGTCCCCGGCGTTCCGCAGAGATAAGCCACTGATCACCGTTGTCCTCTCTTGGGCGGAGGGCTCGGTGACGGACCAGGCGTTGGTAGATTCTGGGGCCGGCGGGTTGTTTATGGACAGCTTGTTTGCTGCCCAGCACTCCATTCCCCTGCAGGCTCGAGTTACCCCATTGGTTCTCGAGGCGATAGATGGCAGGCCCCTGCAACCACCGCAGGTTACCCACGAGACTGTGCCAGTGGAAGTAGCTATTGGGGCTGTTCACAGGGAGTTGGCCTGTTTCCAGGTGATTTCTTCTCCGCACTATTCGGTGGTTTTGGGGTATCCCTGGCTCCAGATGCACAATCCAACCTTCAATTGGCAAACAGCCGAGATTCTCTCGTGGTCTCCACAGTGTGGGGCCGGGTGCATCCATGGGCCGGTTAAGGTGTTGTGTGCCTCCTCGGACTCTGCGTTGCCCTCTGATTATGGGGAGTACCAGGACGTGTTTGATAAGGTACGCGCTGGTGCCTTACCTGTTCATCGTCCTTACGACTACGCCATATCCTTGCAACCCGGTGCCACTCCTCCGCGTGGCAGGGTGTATCCTCTCTCGGTTGCGGAGAATAAGGCCATGGAGGAGTACGTTGCGGATGCGCTTTCCCGGGGGCACATTCGTAAGTCTACTTCCCCAGCAGGAGCGGGCTTTTTCTTTGTTAAGAAGAAGGGTGGTGAATTGAGGCCTTGCATCGATTATAGGGGTCTTAATCGAATCACCACTAAGAATGCCTACCCGATTCCCTTGATTACTGAGTTGTTCGACCGCCTTAAGGGGGCAACAGTCTTTACCAAACTTGACCTTAGGGCGGCGTACAACCTCGTACGGATCAAACAGGGGGATGAGTGGAAGACCGCGTTTAACACCAGAACCGGTCACTACGAATACCTGGTGATGCCCTTCGGGTTGTGTAACGCGCCCGCAGTTTTTCAGGAATTCATAAATGATGTCCTTCGTGACTTGTTGCAGCAGTGCGTGGTAGTTTACTTGGATGACATCCTGGTTTACTCTGCCTCCATGGAGTCCCATATCCAGGATGTCAAGCAGGTGCTGCAACGATTACGTGAGAACGAACTTTTTTGTAAACTTGAGAAGTGCGAATTCCATCGATCCCAAGTTGCCTTTTTAGGCTACATCATTTCTGCGGAGGGATTCTCCATGGACCCTCAGAAGGTTTCGGCGGTTCTGCAGTGGCCTCGTCCCAATGGTCTTCGGCCCATTCAGCGCTTTTTGGGTTTTGCCAACTACTATCGGAAGTTCATCCGGAACTTCTCCACGCTGGCAAAGCCTCTCTCAGACCTAACCAAGAAGGGCAGTAATCCTCACGAGTGGCCACCCGAGGCCATCGTAGCGTTCGAGGCTCTGAAATCCGCCTTCGCGTCGGCTCCGATACTGTCTCATCCCAATCCTGGATTGCCCTTCGTCCTTGAGGTTGATGCATCCGAGACGGGAGTAGGCGCTCTCCTGTCTCAACGTCGGTCGCCCGATGGACCCCTACTTCCCTGTGGGTTCTACTCCAGGAAGCTTTCCTCTGCAGAGTGCAACTACCAGATTGGAGATAGGGAGTTGTTGGCAATCATTCTGGCTCTCAAGGAATGGAGGCACCTGCTCGAGGGCTCCGCGGTTCCGGTCCTCATTCTTACCAATCATAAGAACCTGACTTATCTTTCGGAGGCCAAAAGATTGACACCCCGCCAGGCCAGATGGGCTCTGTTCTTGTCACGCTTCAACTATGTGGTTTCATATTTGCCTGGTTCCAAGAATGTCAGGGCTGATGCGTTATCACGGCAATACTCTGAGTTGTCCAGGGAAGACACTGAGCCAATCTCAGTTATTCCTCCAGATCAGATCCTGGCTGCCATTCGCACCAGTCTGACCTCTCCTCTTGGGGAGCAGATTTTGGCGGCTCAATCTGATGCTCCCCCCGGGAAGCCGGAGGGTAGATGTTTTGTACCCGAGGGATTGCGCACCCGCCTGCTGCGTACCTACCATAACGCCAAAACTGCCAGGCATCCGGGGAAGAACCAGCTGTGTTGGGCCATCTCTCGCTTATTCTGGTGGCCAACCCTCCGTGCCGACATTGCCTCTTATGTAGCGGCATGTTCGATCTGTGCCCAGAATAAGTCTCCACGGCATCTCCCTTTGGGTCTTCCGCAACACATTCCCAATGGGGAGCGTCCTTGGTCACACCTAGGTATGGACTTTATTGTAGACCTCCCGGTGTCTCGGGGTCATACGGTCATCCTCATGATCGTCGATCGGTTTTCCAAGATGTGCCATTGCATTCCACTTCCACAGATTTTTCGCCTGCATGGGTTGCCTAAGGTGATTGTCTCGGACCGCGGGAGTCAGTTCGTGTCCAGATTCTGGCGCGCCTTCTGCTCCCAGTTGGGTATTAGTCTCTCCTTTTCCTCAGCCTACCACCCGCAGTCCAATGGGGCTGCGGAGCGTTCCAATCAGGCCTTAGAACAATTCCTTCGGTGTTATATTTCAGACCATCAGGACGATTGGGCCGATCTCCTGCCTTGGGCAGAGTTTGCCAGGAATTCGGCGGTCAACTCCTCCTCCGGGATGTCGCCCTTCATGGCCATTTATGGGTTCCAACCCGCGGTATTACCTGAGAGGTTCTCACCACAGGACATTCCGGCTGTGGAGAACCATCTTGCTGCCCTGCGTTCTTCATGGGGGCAGATCCAGAGGGCCTTGAGGGACTCAGCTCAGCGCCAGAAGTTCCAGGCTGATCGCAGACGGTTGCCCGCTCCTTCATACCAGGTCGGCGATCGGGTGTGGTTGTCTACTCGCAACCTCAATCTTCGGGTGCCCACACCCAAACTAGCTCCCCGTTTTGTCGGTCCTTTCCGCATTCTCCGCAAAGTGAATCCGGAGGCCTATGCCCTTGCCCTTCCGTCTGGGATGCGGATCTCCAATATCTTTCATGTTTCCCTGTTGAAACCTCTGATCTGCAATCGCTTCACTACCTCTCTGCCTCGGCCCCGTCCTGTCCGGGTTGACGGTCATGAGGAGTATGAGGTGAGCCGGATCCTGGACTCTCGATTGGTGTTCGGTCAATTACAGTTCCTGGTTCATTGGCGCGGTTATGGTCCTGAGGAGCGTTCCTGGGTTCCTTCCGCGGATGTCCATGCTCCTGCCCTCCTCCGCGCTTTTCATACCCGCTTTCCTTAGAAACCTTTTGTTGAGCCGCGGAGGGGCCCTTGAGGAGGAGGTACTGTCAAGGTCCTACCTTTTCCCTGAGGTTATGTTACTCCATGTGCTGGCGTCCATCTTGGATTCTGCTGTGCATGGTGGGAATCCTTTTTATGCCTTCAGGTCTCTGAGGTCCACCCCCCAGAGGGGCGTGGCTGATGACATATAAGCCTGTGGCCCGCACATGCTCTTTGCACTTGTGTCTTGTGTCTTGGTGTTACTATTACACTGTTCTGACTCTTGTGACTCTCCTGGTATTCTGATTCGGCTTGTGACTTGACTATTCTTTGTATTCTCCTTTGATCTGACCCTCTGTTGCTGAACCCGGCTCGTGACCTGTGATTCTCGTCTGCTGTCCTGTACTGTTTTGTCCTGTTGTTGTTGACCCCGGCCTGTCTGACTACTCTTTTGTCTCTTCCACCAGCTACACGCCATTGGCGGCGGCCATTACCGCAGCTGAGGTGTCTCGGGGGCCGCGACCTGGTTCCTGGCTGCGTCAAGTCCATCCCCACCATCAGGGGCCCTGGTGAAGGGCAGCCTGGGACTTAGACTCCGCGCCCTGAGGGACTTCCGTCTGTGGGTGGTGGTTGCCGTCAGCCAGTGCGTTACATTGTTAGGCCTGCCTGTCCGTTCCTCGGCTCCTGCCCTGACAAGCACTAAGGTCATTAATGTGAAAAAACTTCTTAGTAATGACGTTTAAAGTGCAAAGGTGATATATATATTAAATAGGTTACAAGTCCAAAATAAATTATTAAGTGAATTCCGTGACTCCAGTGGCTAGGAATGATTGTATATTGCACTAATTGGACAGCGCAATATAATGCGCACTTGAGTACATCAGACCACTCCTGGTCATCTGGATCTGGGAAGGTGAAAATCAGGTGATTATCTGGCAAACCACCGCACGACATGTAACGCTGCATTTATTTATGAATGTGGGAAGAGAAGGATAGCTAGTTTGGGGATATGTATGTTGTATGCATGTTTTGTTATATTTTGCATTCTATGAACTGTTTTTCTGGCAGTTGTATGTGCAGTTTTTATTTTTTCCTGTTTAGCAGTGAACATCATTACACTATAGAGGTCTAAGTTTTCCTTGGCTTTGACCACAAAGTAACCTTAAAAGACAAAGCAAAAACACTAGGACAGCCCCCCCATCCCAAAAGGCTGGCATCCGTGATTACCAACTTCCATAACACCGGCCGAAAGGATCTCCCTTTCTCCAAAATTCAAAGCCGCAAACCACCAATTCAAGCTCCGCAGTACTTCGGGAGACAGAGACACACAGTAATCCAAGGCTGGAACCTTCATGTTCCAAACAGACAGAATGTTCCTTTGTAACGGTCTGGAGTGGAACTGCCTCGAATGAGGACACCATCTTCCACAGCAATCTCAGACTAATCAAAGGAAACCTCTTGGCCTTTAACCAGTTGCCAACTGGGCATCTTCACCCCCTTCCTACCCAGGCCAATTTTCAGCTTCAGTGCTGTCGCACTTTGAATGACTATTGCTCGGTCATCAACACTGTGCCCAAATGAACTTTTTATCATTTATTTGACACAAATAGAGCTTTCTTTTGGTGGTATTTAATCACCACTGGGTTTAATTATTAAGTTTATTATTATTTGGTAAACAAAAAAAGACCAACAATTTTGGAAAAATGTTTTAGTTTGTTATTTTTTTAAATAAATATTTTTTCTCCTTCACTGATGTGTGTTGATAAGGCTGCACTGAACGGCGGCACTGACAGGAATCACTGATATATGGCACTGATGGTTACTAATAGACTGCACTGGTAAGGAGGCACTGATAGGGCTGCACTGATGATCAGTCTGCAGCTTATCAGCTCTATTCTTCTCACGCGCTGTCAGCATGAGGAGAGGATTGTCAATAACCGGCATTTCCTGTTCACATGTGATCCGCTGTGACTGGACACAGCTGATGAGCTGATCACATTGTAGAGAGCCTACATCATCAACTCTCTACCGCGATTGGTGATCCGCTGTGTCCTAGGGACACAGCACACCACCGATCGCAGGGGCGCATACATGCAGCTATAGTGGGAGGACATCATATGATGTCCTCCCAAAACAAGAGTGCTCCCACCCGTCCGTCATTTGTCAATACAGCGAGTGGGAGGCGGTTAAACTGCAGATCTTGTTTCTCAGGGCTCAGCACTTCCCTGGAGGCAGAAACATCTTTGCCTGAACCGTATCTAGAATCATCCCCAAATACTCCAGGCTTTGTAATGGTTCCAAGGCCGACTTCTGATAGCTGAGCACCAGCCCAGCTGTTCCAGGATCTGCACCATAAGGGTTACATCTTGCTTCAAACTTAGAGCAGACTGACCCCTAAGTAACAGATAGTCTAGATAACCCACGATCAATACCCCTTGATCAATACTCCCTGAGTTTTGAGCAGCACCAACACAGGAGCAACAACCTTCGTAAATACTCGAGAAGCCATGGCCAGCCCAAAGCGGCAGAGCTATAAACTGGAAATGCCAAGCCTCTGCTGCATACCGTAGAATTCTTTGGTGAGCAAGTATTGGCACATGCAGGCATGCATCCTTGATGCCGACGGACGCTAAAAAAACTCCTCCTTGTAGAAAGGCCACTACTAACCAGATTCCATTCAAAAGGAGTGAAGATTCAGAAATCAGTTTAGACCCTTGAGAACTAAAATGGGCCTTACCTCCCACTAGAGGCTGGAGCCTGGGCACAGTAAAACGACTGCCTGGCAGATTACCTCTCCATGGGCACCTTTCCCTCCCCACCTAAACATGCACTGGTTACCCCCATTCTCAAAAAAACCCTTGCTGGACCCCACCTGTTTGAAGAACTTAAGACCCATCTCCCTGCTCCCGTTTGCCTCCAAGCTTCGTTGTTCACAACCGTATGAACTGCTACCTCACCGACAACAACCTCCTTGATCCCCGACAGTCTGGCTTCCGCCCACAACATTCCACAGAAACTGCCCTACTGAAACTTACTAAGGATCTACTAACTGCTAAAAACAGCCATTACTCCATACTCATACTCCTTGACCTTTCCACTGCCTTTGCACAGTCGACCACCCGCTCCTCCTCAGTAAACTCCACTCCATTGGCCTCCATGACTCTGCTCTCTCTTGGTTCTCCTCTTACCTTTCTCAGTGCACTTTCAGTGTCACATACAAGTCCTCCTCCTCCTCTTTCTGTTGGGGTACCCCAAGGTTCTGTCCTTGGGCCCCTCCTTTTCTCTTTCTATACCTCCTCCTTGGGCCAACTAATAACCTCCCATGGCTTCCAATACCACCTCTATGCTGATGCCACCCAGATCTATCTCTCCTCTCCCCAGCTCACCCTCTTAATCTACTCACGTATCACAAATCTACTAAGCGACATACAGTGAAAGAAATAAGTATTTGATCCCCGGCTGATTTTGAATGTTTGCCCACTCACAAAGAAATGATCAGTCTAAAAATCGAATGGGATTTTTAGAATGAGAGACAGAATAGCAACAAAAATTTCAAAAGAAATGCATGTCTATCAAATTATGCACCGATTTGCATGGTCATGAGGGAAATAAGTATTTGATCCCCTATCATTTAGCAGAATTTCTGGCTACCAGGTGTCTTTCATACAGGTAACAAGCTGAAATTAGAAGCAGTCTCTTAAAGGGAGTGCTGCTAATCTAATTTTGTTACCTGTATAAAAGACACCTGTCTACAGGAGCAATCAAACAATCAGATTCCAAACTCTCCACCATGGTAAAGACCAAAGAGCTGTCCAAGGATGTCAGGGACAAGATTGTAGACCTACACAAAGCTGGACTGGGCTACAAAACTATCACCAAGCAGCTTGGTGAGAAGGCGATAACAGTTATTGCAATCATTCGCAAATGGTAGAAACACAAAACAACTGTCAGTCTCCCTAGGTCTGGTGCACCATGCAAGATCTCACCTCGTGGAGTATCAATTATCATGAGAACAGTGAGGAATCATCCCAGAACTACACGTTCTGGGATGATTCTGGGAGGATCTTGTCAATGATCTCCAGGCAGCTGGGACCACAGTCAACAAGAAAACAATTGGTAACACAGTACGCTGACAAGGATTGAAATCCTGCAGTGCCCGCAAGGTCCCTCTGCTCAAGAAAGCACATGTCCAGGCCCGTCTGAAGTTTGCTACTGAACATATGAATGATGCAGAGGAGGACTGGTTTAATGTGTTTTGGTCAGATGAGACCAAAATCAAGCTCTTTGGCATCAACTCAACTCGCCGTGTTTGGAGGTGAGGAATGCTGCCTATGACCGCAAGAACACCATCCCAACTGTCAAACATGGTAGTGAAAACATTCTGCTTTTGGGGTGTTTTCCTGCTAAGGGGGCAAGACAACTGCACCACATCAAACGGACGATGGACAGGGCAATGTACCATCAAATCTTGGGTGAGAATCTTCTTCCCTCAGCCAGGGCATTGAAAATGGGTCGTGGATGGGTGTTCCAGCATGACAATGACCAAAAACACATAGCCAAGGCAACAAAGGAGTGGCTCAAGAAGAAGCAAATTAAGGTCCCGGAGTGGCCTAGCCAGACCTTAATCCCACTGAAAATCTGTTGAGGGAGCTGAAAGTTCGAGTTGCCAAACGTCAGCCACCAAACCTTAATGACTTAGAGAGGACCTGCCAAGAGGAGCGGGCCAAAATCCCTCCTGAGATGTGTGCAAACCTGGTGGCCAACTACAGGAAACGTCTGACCTTTGTGATTGCCAACAAGAGATTTGCCACCAAGTACTAAGTCATGTTTTGTGATACACACACACACACGTGAGACTCGAAAAATTAGAATATCATGCAAAAGGTCATTTATTTCAGTAATACAGCTTAAAAGTTGAAACTAATATATGAGATAGACTCATTACATGCAAAGCAAGATAGTTCAAGCCGTGATTTGTCATAATTATGATGATTATGGCTTACAGCTCATGAAAACCCCAAATCCACAATCTCAGATAATTAGAATATATTACATGCAATCAATAAAACAAGGATTGTACACAGAACAATATCGGAAAAGTATAAGCATGCATATGTACTCAGTACTTGGTTTGGGCCCCTTTTGCAGCAATTACTGCCTCAATGCGGAGTGGCATGGAAGCTATCAGCCTGTGGCACTGCTGAGGTGTTATGTAAGACCAGGATGCTTCAATAGCGGCCTTCAGCTCTTCTGCATTGTTCCGTCTCATGTCTCTCATCATTCTCTTGGCAATGATTCTCTTGGCAATAGATTCTCTATGGGGTTCAGGTCAGGCGAGTTTGCTGGCCAATCAAGCACAGTAATCTCCCGGTCATTGAACCAGGTTTTGGTGCTTTTGGCAGTGTGGGCAGGTGCCAAGTCCTGCTGAAAAATGAAGTCAGTATCCTCATAAAGCTCGTCTGCGGAAGGAAGCATGAAGTGCTCCAAAATCTCCTGGTAGACGGCTGCGTTGACCCTGGACTTAATGAAACACAGTGGACCCTGGACTTAATGAAACACAGTGGACCAACACCAGCAGATGACATGGCTCCTCAAATCAACACAGACTGTGGAAACTTTACACTGGACTTCAAGCATCTTGCAGTGTGTGCCTCTACATTCTTCCTCCATACTCTGGGTCCTTGGTTTCCAAACGAGATGCAAAAGTTGCTCTCATCAGAAAAGAGGACTTTGGACCACTGAGCAACAGACCATGTCTGTTTTTCTTTAGCCCAGGTAAGACGCTGCTGACGTTGTTTGTTGTTCAGGAGCGGCTTGACAAGAGGAATACGACATTTGAAGCCCATGTCCAGGATCCGTCTGTGTGTGGTGGCTCTTGATACACTGACTCCAGCCTCAGTCCACTCCTTGTGAAAGTCCCCAACACTTTTGAATGGCCTTTTCCTGACAATCCTCTCCAGGCTGCGGTCATCCCTGCTGCTTGTGCACCTTTTTCTTCCACACTTTTCCCCCCCCACATAACTTTCTATTAATGTGGTTTGATACAGCACTTTGGGAACATCCAACTTCTTTTGCAATTACCTTTTGAGACTTTCCCTCCTTATGGAGGGTGTCAATGATGGTTTTCTGCACAACTGTCAGGTCAGCAATCTTTCCCATGATTGTGATTCCTACCGAACCAGACTCATTTAAAGGCTTTGGAACCTTTGCAGGTGTTATGGCTTAATTAGCTGATTAGAGTGGGACACTTTGAGCCTAGAATATTTAACCTTTTCACAATATTCTAATTTTCTGAGATTGTGGATTTGGGGTTTTCATGAGCTGTAAGCCATAATCATCACAATTATGACAAATCACGGCTTGAACTATCTTGCTTTGCATGTAATGAGTCTCATATATTAGTTTCACCTTTTAAGTTGCATTACTGAAATAAATGACCTTTTGCACGATATTCTAATTTTTCGAGTTTCACCTGTATATACATACACACGCATTATAGATGTACATATACACACATATACACTACATATGACGACCCTTGAGGTGCTGATGGTAATATAGTGGGTTAGTGGCAGACATGTTTGATTTTAATTGGATAAATATAGCAAAGAGGGTAGATGGTCCAATGTTTCCACTCACTGTGCTGTGTGCTTAGCAGACCCCCTGCAAGCCTTAGATTTTTTTTTTTTTTTTTTTTGAGATATAGAACAGATGAGCTGATGACAGCATTAAGTGAGAGAGTGGCCCTTCCGCTGGTGCCCATATAGGTGTTCTTCGAGGTTTGAAAACGATGAGCACTGATACTGCATTAAATGTTTGAAGGGTTTTACACATAACTGGCATTTGATTTGAAGTATATTTTCTACATAAATTGGTCTAAATTCAAGCCAATCATTTTGTATATGAAGGAAAAAAGTAATTTTATGTTCTCTTAATTGTGCATTTTGGTTAATATTATACTTCCAATCAAAGAGTTATTGCAATGGATACAATTTTAAAAGTCTTTCAAGATGGGGTGTGTTCTAGTGGTATATATGGTCAGTTATATATGACACTCAGCAATCCTTTGGCCACCATGTTCAATACACTTGATTGAGTTTTTCATAAAATTTGCTTGGTAAATGATTATGAAATGAAACAGGTTCCCAGGTTTGTTTTACTCCATCCTCCCTGATTGCTTGGGTGTGGGATTGGCATGTAGAGTATGGGTAATTTGTACACGCATACTGGGGGTCAGTGAAGACAAGGGCCAGTTAGCCTGCCAGAATGTCTTTAGAGTGTGGGAGGAGACCGGAGTATACAGAGGAAACACATATTAATTAGTTTGAAGTTAGGCCAATAGTCAGACTCAGATACAGAGTAGTGCACTTTGGGTAGTATATGGGTGGTGTTCCTGGAATAATATTTCACCTTTAAAGTGTTACTAAACCCACAACAGTAAAATCAGTCTGTATATGCAGTAAAGCATGCTTGATATACTTACTGTGGAACCTAAGGGGTTAATCCTCTGCATTGTGTAAAAAGGCTGTTTGATCCTGTCTTCTCTGATCCTCCCCATCTTCCAGTGCTCCCCTCATCACCTGATAAGACATTGCATGGAGACACTGCACATATCAGTTTGGTGTGTATTGCTAGAGGGTTTTTTTTTTTTTCTTGGGAGAGTGCATGTGATCAGCACAGGACCAATCAGCGCTGTCCACACAGAGGTCAGGGATTCTGCATCCTCCTACAAGCTTTAACCATTGCTCTACTGAACACTGATAGAAGTCAGAAGACTGCTCTAACTGCTAATAAGAAAAGGTATTTAGCAGTTTATATTTACTAAAATAATTGCATTTCCATTCTCTGTGTACTGTGGGAGACCAGACATGAATGCAGGGTCCTGGGTTTAGAAACCTGTAGAAAGCTGGCTTTACCTATAGTGTTAGGCCAGACCACTTAGTGATCATTGATTATAATATTATAATTATACTATTCAGAAATTTATAATGGGCTATATGGGCATTGCTGTTTATTTTGGAATGTTGGACTGACAGTTTTGGTAACACTTGCCTTGACGGTAACCAGAAGCATGTTGGAGACAGAGACAAACTTTTCTGACAGCAGCAACCATCTATAAAGACTTTGGCACTTATCAGCAGAAGAACTGTTTGTCCAGGTTCCAAGTTCCACCTACTATGATGGTCAAGTACCTAAACAGTCTACAAATAAGCTAAAGTTCCATCATCAAGTACCTGCACATCTATGACTTGTGAACTGCAATTGACCGAAGATAAAATGGAATTTGTATTCTACAGTTCTTTGAGTTCTAGCATTGCAATTGCTGTGCTGCAGTTGCAATGTGATCATCGGATGTCTAAGAATGCTGTCTATCACCAGATATGGAAGACTTTGAAAAGTTTCTAGGCTTCCATACTCTTGAAAAGGAAAGTTTGATCAACATACAGTATCTGCTCTTGTGCTTGAAAGGGAAAGTTTGGTGTTCTTTGGTACACCCCTCACATTTTTGTAAATATTTTATTATATCTTTTTATGTGACAATACTGAAGATATGACACTTTGCTACAATCTCTACATAAAGATGGCCTAGGCCAGTGGTGGGCAACCTTTTTTTTCCAACTGAGCCAAATCTCGCCAAAACCACGATTGAAATTTATTTGAGAGCCACATTTTTAAAACTGAAAATACATAGGATGGTACACTGTTTTTAGTTTCAATAAGTTTTTATAGTAATTCATCCCCCATAGTAATTCATCCCCCATATAGTAATTCATCCCCCATATAGTAATTCATCCCCCCTATAGTAATTCATCCCCCCTATAGTAATTCATCCCCCATATAGTAATTCATCCCCCCTATAGTAATTCATCCCCCCTATAGTAATTCATCCCCCTATAGTAATTCATCCCCCATAGTAATTCATCCCCCATATAGTAATTCATCCCCCATATAGTAATTCATCCCCCATATAGTAATTCATCCCCCCATATAGTAATTCATCCCCCCATATAGTAATTCATCCCCCCATATAGTAATTCATCCCCCATAGTAATTCATCCCCCATAGTAATTCATTCCCCATATTAAGTCCCCAAGTCCCCCCTGTGTCAATTCACTTACCTTTGCTCCGCGCGTTCCTCTCGCCGTGTTCCCGCGCCATTCCGGTCTTCAGGGCGGACTGTGAGAGGAGCCTAGCTCCCCTCACGCTCGTCACGCTGCCCCGCCTACACACATCCTGACAGCCACATCCGCGGGCCGGATTAAAAGGTCCTGACTTTTGGGGCGGCCGCCCGAGAAGAGGGAGGGGAGCGGGCGCCCGGCACACAGAAGAGCCGCATTAGCGTGTGTAAAGAGCCGCATGTGGCTCGCGAGCCGTGGCTTGCCGACCACTGGCCTAGGCTATAAGAAGATTACCAAGACCCTGAAACTGAATTGCAGCACGGTGGCCAAGACCATACAGTGGTTTAAACAGGACAGGTTCCACTCAGAACAGGCCTTGCCATGGTCGACCAAAGCAGTTGAGTGCACGTGCTCAGCGTCATATCCAGAGGTTGCTATGGGAAATAGACATGAGAGTACTGCCAGCATTGCTGCAAAGGTTGAAGGGGTGGGGGGGCAGCCTCTCAGTGCTCAGACCATACGCCGCACACTGTATCAAAATTGGTCTGCATGGCTGTCATCCCAGAAGGAAGCTTCTTCTAAAAATGATGCACAAGAAAGCCTGCAAACAGTCTGCTGAAGACAAGCAGACTAAGGACATGGATTACTGGAACCATGTTCTGTGGTCTGAAGAGACTAAGAAACATATTTGGTTCAGATGGTGTCAAGCGTGTGTGGCAGCAAACCAGGTGAGGAGTACAAAGACAAGTGTGTCTTGCCTACAGTCAAGCATGGTGGTGGGAGTGTCATGGTCTGGGGCTGCTGGAGGTCTGCTGTCACTGGGGAGCTGCAGTTCATTGAGGGAACCATGAATGCCAACATGTACTATGACAATGTACTATGACATACTGAAGCAGAGTATAATCCCCTCCCTTCGGAGACTGGGCCGCAGGGCAGTATTCCAACATGATAACAACCCCAAACACACCTTCAAGGCAACCATTGCCTTCCTAAAGAAGCTGAGGGTAAAGGTGATGGACTGGCCAAGCATGTCTCCAGACCTAAACCCTATTGAGCATCTGTAGGGCATCCTCAAATGGAATGTGGAGGAGCGCAAGGTCTCTAACATCCACCAGCTCCATGATGTCATCATGGAGGAGTGGAAGAGGACTCCAGTGGCAACCTGTGAAGCTCTGGTGAACTCAATGTCCAAAAGGGTTAAGGCAGTGCTGGAAAATAATGGTGGCTGCACAAAATATTGACACTTTGGGCCCAATTTGGACATTTTCACTTAGGGGTGTACTCACTTTTTTAGCCAGCGGTTTAGACATTAATGGCTGTGTGTTGAGTTATTTTGAGGGGACAGCAAATTTATACTGTTATACAAGCTGTACACTCACTAATTTACACTTTAGCAAAGTTTCATTTGTTCAGTGTGTCACATGAAAAGATAGAATAAAATATTTACAAAAATGTGAGGGGTGTACTCACTTCTGTAAGATACTGTATATTTGAACACAGGCACAATTTTATTTTTTTCAGGTATTTACCAAAACATATTCAAGCTATATATAGATTTATATAATGGATATGGGTTGAAAGTGCACACTCTCAGGTTTAGTTTGAAGGTATGTACATCCAAACTGGAGGAAGGGTTTAGGAATTACAGCTCTTAAGAGTAGCCATCCCTCCTTTTTCAAGGGACCAAAAGTAATTGGACAATTGAATCAAAAGCAGTTTCATGACCAGGTGTGGGCTACTTCTTCATTATTTCTTCATCAATTAAGCAGGTAAAAAAAGTCTGGAGTTGATTCTAAGTGTGGTATTTGCATTTGGAATCTATTGCTGTGAACCTACATCATGCGTTCAAAGGAGCTGTTCATGCAAGTGAAACAAGCCATTGCAAGGCTTCAAAAAAATAAACAAATACATCAGAGAGATACCAACAACATTAGCAGTGGCCAAACCAACAGTTTGGTACATTCTGAGGAAAGAATGCACTGGTGAGCTCAGCAACATAAAACGTCATGGATGTCCACAGAGGACAAAAGTGGTGATCGTAGGATCCTCTCTATGGTGAATAAAAACCCATTCACAACATCCAGACAAGTGAAGGACACTCTCCAGGAGGTGGGCATATCATTGTCAATTAAGAGAAGACTTCACGAGAGCAAATACAAAGGGTTCGCCACACGGTGCAAACCATTCATAAGCCTGAAAAATAGAAAAGCCAGATTAGACTTTGCCAAAAACATCTAAAAAAGCCAGACCAGTTCTGGAAAAGCATTAATTGGACGGATACAACCAAGATTAACGGCTTGCCATCCGCCCTATAGCAAAAATACTGCTACAGGGCAGCACGGGTGCGCAGAATCACGTGTATATATACATGATTTTGTATCTCCGGGTAGGGGGCGCGTGCGCCCTACTTGCGCCGCCAAACGCGAGCGTGGCTGTTAATCACAGGGTCCTGGCCAGTAATTATTCACTGGCGCCCGGTGATTTTGGAAGATTCACAACCATCCAAAGCAGTGTGATTACAGTGAAGCACACAGACACCGCCCCCTAGTAAAACATTCCCAGTTAATCCTTTGATTGCCCCTCATGTTAACCCCTTCCTGCCCAGTGCTTTTTTTTGTTTTTAGCACTGGTGTCACTGGGGATGTTAGTGGCACCAAGTCAGTTCCCTCCAGTGTCAGAATGTCTGCCGCCATTACTAGTAAACATAAAAATGCTTTTTTGTAAATGCTATAACTTTCATGTAAACCAATTAATTTACACGTATTGGGATCTTTTTTTTAGCAAAGACATGTAGCAGAATACATTTTGGTGTAAATTTATGACGAAATTAGATTTTTTAAATTTTTTTTAACTGGACATGTTTAATAGCAAAAAGTCAAAAATATTGTTTTTTTTTCCTCAAAATTGTCAATCTTTATTTTTCTTATAGCACAAAAAATAAGAAAAAAACCACACAGACGATCAATTACCACCGAAAAGAAAGCTTAATTAGTGGGGAAAAAAGAACATAAATTTAATTTGGGTGCAGCGTTGCATGACCACGCAATTGTCAGTTAAAGTAACGCAGTGCCGTAACGCAAAACATGGCCTGGTCAGGAAGGCGGGTAAATCCTCAGGATTTCAGTAGTTAATCTGTACCAGAATGACAGGAAGAAAAAAAAAAGTGTGGAGAAGGTTTGGAACAGCTCATGATCCAAAGCACACGTCATCTGTAAAACATGGCTTCCAGTGGCACTGGCTCATTGGTGTTTACTGATGATGTGACAGAAGGCAGAAGCAGCCGGATGAATTCTCCAGTGTTTAGAGATATATTGTCAGCCCAGATTCAGCCAAATGCAGCAAAGTTGATTGGACAGCGCTTCACAGTACACATTGACAATGATCCAAAAACACTGCAAAAGCAACCCAGGAGCTTTTGAAGGAAAAGAAGTGGAATATTCGGCAATGGCCAAGTCAATCCCCTGATCTCAACCCAAATGAGCATGCATTTCACTTGCTGAAGGCAAAACTAAAGGCAGAAAGACCCACAAACAAAGAACAACTGTAGAAAGCTGCAGTTAGAGCCTGGCAAAGCATCAGAAAGGAGGCGGCCCCGTCTTTGGTAATGTTCATGGGTTCCAGACTTCAGGTAGTCATTGCCAGTAAAGGATTCCCAACAAAATATTAAAAATGAACATTTTATTTAGGATTATATTCATTTGTCCAATTACATTTGAGCCCCTGAAAATGGGGGGACTGTGTATAAAAATGGTTGCGGTTCCTAAAATGTGTACTTGATAATAATGTTCAACCCCTGGAATTAAAGCTGAAAGTCTGCACTTCAAATTGATTTGGATTGTTATGTTTAACTTTATTCTGGTGGCATACAGAGCCAAACGTATGTCCAAATATATATGGACCTAACTGTATGTGTAATTGTATTGAAAATGTAAAATGTATTTACAAATGGAGAAATCCGGAGAATATCCAGAGAATGATAAACATAGTTAATATGTAAAGTTTAACACTTTCCCGCCCGGCCTATAGCAGATTGAGGGCTGGGTGAGAAACTCGCAGTTGTGACTGGGCGTCATATGACATCCTGTCAAAACAAACCGCTCAGCGGCGCGATCTGTCACTGGCTGTGTCAACAGCCAATGACATATCACTACACCAGCCCGTTGCCAGTGTCATGTGACCAATCACGCTGTGACATCACGTCCATTGTATACAATGGATGGCTTCCTGTCATGCCATCCATTGTATACAATTATGCTGTTAGCTGTGACTGGTCAAGGCAGTCACATGATACAGACAGCGCCAATCACAGCCCATCTGTATCATGTGATCAACTTTGCCCAATCACAGCTAATCACAACAAAAGACTGAATTAATCAGTTTCAATCAGTAACAAAGATGGCAAATATAAATTAAATACATTCGTAATAGCAATCATAATATGTAAAAAAAAAAAAAAAATACTGATCACTTGCCCAGAGTAGTTCAATTTTACTATGGTAACATTGTATTGCTTTGGTCACAGTTTGCTGAAAAATAAAATGGTAAAAAAAGAAAAAATGTTATAAAAAAAAAAAAAAAATATATAGACATTTGAAAAAAAAATGCAAATTCAATTACACAGGTCTGCGACTAAAAAACTGTTTGATTATTTTCATCTAATTTCCATGTATATTGGTGTGCTGAAAACAAATAAAATATTGAAAAAACTCCTAGACGTCATGATTTGCCACAAAATGCAAAATTGTCTTCAAATTTATCAAAATTTGTTTAATTTTTGGTATTTTTTTTATATTATGGGTTTTTATATTCCAATAGTTTTTATTAAATTTTTAAACATTATAAAACAGAGGCAATAAAACTCGCCCACACAGGGGCTATCAATTGCACAGAAAAAAATGCAAAATAAAAAGGAAAACAGTGCTCTAACGCCAACAGGGCACGCCCACGCAGGGGCTATCAATGGCACATAAGGTACAAAACATTAATGCAACTGACTAACAACTAAAGGCAGCTGTCCAGTCACACCAAAAACAGAGAAAGAGAGAAAGGGGGGGAAAAAAAAAAAAAAAAAGCAGGGGTCCAAGAGCGCCAGTATCGAACACCATTACATCCCCAGGCTAGCCGGGGGGGGTGTGGGAAAGGCATATTGCAACCACGGCTCCCATATTTTAAAAAATTTACGGTGGGAGTCGTTGCAGATACTCGACATCTGCTCGTTGAGCATCATAGTAGTCATACGATCCCACACTCCCTGAAAAGGGACAAACGGACTCTTCCAGGCCTGGGCAATTGTTCTAGTGGCTGATAAAAACAAATAAGAAGCCAACTTCTGCTGGTGAGCCAAGAGGCCCGGTATGGGGCAATGAAGCAAGACATACCGGGCATCCCGGCGTATGGAGAGATGGAACAAGGTGAAAAGGAGGCCAAACACACGAGACCAAAAACGAAACAGTCTCGGGCGTGACCACCAGATGTGCAAGACATCTCCACAATGGCCACAACCCCGAAAACATTGATCACTACAGGCAGGGTTAGCCCGGGCCAACCGAGCTGGAACCCAATACCACCGAAACAATACCTTATAGGCTGCCTCCAGTGTGGTCGTACTAAATGACCATTTAGCTATGAATGACCAAGCCTTATTCCAGTCCTCCGGATCCACAGCCACTCCCAGATCACGCTCCCACTGAACAACATATGAAAGAGAAGTATGCGACAAGCGTCTGTTCAGAGCTGCATAAAGAAGGGATATAAGGCCCGGAGCGCCCGGACGCTGTTGGCAAAGCTGTTCAAAGGCAGATTTCTGGTACGGGAAAGCAGAAGTGCTCCACAACAAAAGCAGCCAGTATCGCAATTGAAGGTATCGAAAGAATTCCGCCGGGGGGACATTCTGCGATTCCTGAAGAGTTCCAGGTGGGAAAGGACCGAGAAATCAAGAAGTGTCGCACCTGCGAAAAACCATTAGTCACCCACCAAGAAAACGCCCCCGGATGATCCAAACCCGGTGGGAAAAGAGGGTTGTTAATAATTGGGAGCAAAGGCAAAAAAGGTGACATCAGGCCACCAGAGTGACGTACCGAGTCCCAGACTTGTAAGCCATGAAGTAACATCGGACTCAGTGCCATAGGGCGCAGGGCAGGGGGAAGCCATAGAAGCGTCGACGTTGCGATAGGGGCACAATTAGGTAGTTCCAACAGGACCCAAAGGGGGACATCGGAAGAGGCATGCAACATAGACAGCGGGGCAATCTGGCTCGCCTGATAATACTTGGTTACATTGGGCACCCCAGGACCACCCTGGAGTCTGTGAGCAAAAAGCATATTTCTGGATACTCTGGGGTGCTTATTGGCCCAGCTAAAACGCATAAACTTCACCTGAAGCAAAGAAAATGAGGGGGAACCCGCACTGGGAGGGTGCGAAAATAATACAACAATTTCGGCAAGATGGTAATTTTCACCGAATTAACCCGTCCTATCCAAGACAGGTGCGGAAATTGCCAAGAATGCATAAGAGAGGATAGAAAGCTAAGCAATGGATAATAATTCGCAGCAAACAAGGAGTCATAAATGGGGGTCAAGCGAATGCCTAAGTATTCAAGAGAAGAGGAAGCCCATTTGTAAGGGAAGTGGGATTGTAGGCGCGAAACCAAATCTGAAGCCAAAGTAATATTGAGGGCGACAGTCTTATCCAAGTTGATACGGAGACCTGAAATCAAGGAGAAGCTCTCAAGAACCTGTTGCAAATTAGGAAGCGTCGTCAGGGGGTTGGTAAGAGTGAGGAGGGCATCGTCCGCAAAAAGGTTCAGCTTGAATTCTTGTCCCGTGTAAGGAACCCCCGATACATTGCAATCAGTCCGAAGCGCTAAAGCGCCAGGACAAAGAGCGCTGGGGACAGGGGGCAACCCTGTCTCGTCCCTCGCCCAATAGGAAAAGGATCTGAAAAATACCCAGCGTATTTAATGGAGGCCGAAGGGAAGAATACAAGGCCTGAATCCAGGAAAGAACAGAATCCCCAAAACCCCAACGAGATAGCACAAACCGTAGATATTCCCAGGACAGGGAATCAAAGGCTTTATTTATGTCTAAAGACAGTAAAAATCCCGAGATTCTCCGCTGTTGCAGAAAATGTATAAGATGGACCACCTTACGAACATTATCACCCGCCTGCCTCCCAGGGACGAACCCTACCTGGTCCCTGTGGACCAGGCTCCGCAAATATTTGTTGATGCGAAAACTAAGGATCTTGCCCAGTATCTTCAGGTCTTCATTAAGAAGAGAAATGGGTCGGAAGGCGTGAGGTTCCTTTACATCATCGGTCATCTTAGGAATTATGGCAATATGCGCTCTAAGCGCGTCTGGAGAGGGCAAGGAGCCCTGTCGTAGCTCATTAAAATAGTCAGCCAAAAAGGGCGCCAACAGGGTTGAAAATTTCTTATAATCTAGACCGGAAAAGCCGTCGGGACCTGGGGCCGCGGTAGACCGTAAAAATTTGATAGCTTGGAGCACTTCCGGTATGGTGACACCAGCGTTGAGGGCCACCTGTGCTGCCTCGGATAACCCAGGAAGTCGGAGATCTTGAAAGAATACCTCTGTTTGAGCCACGGGGAAGAGATCTGGTTTAGCGTAGAGGCGCGAAAGGAAGTCCGAGAAACGGGAAACAATCTGCTGGGGATTAGAAGTACAACCACCTGTAGGAAGTCGCAGTCAAATCGGTTTGTGGGGTTTCCCCACAGAATTGAGCTTCCTGGCCAGCATCGGCCCCGGCTTATTTGCACAGGAATAAAATTTGTGTTTGGTCCAACGCAGGGCCCGTTCCGCCTCCGAAGAGGCAAGTAGATCCAACTCTGCCGCCAGAGCGTCCCGAGCGCGTTTATTGGCAGCGGATGGAGATGACTTCCAACGCGCATCTGCAGAGGCCAGAAGAGAATGAAGCTCCAAAAGTCAGTGCTCACGCTCCCGTTTCCGTACCGCCGCCAGCTGCATAACATGACCCCGCACCGTGGCCTTATGCGCCTCCCATAGAGGCACAGCCGAAGAGACCAACCCTGAGTTTTCCGCAAAATATGTTCGTAAGAAAAATTCCATTTGTTGACAGGTAGTCTGAGTGGTCAATAAAGAGTCATTGATGCGCCAATGAAAAGGGCGCCGTTCTGACCCAAAAAGGGCCAGGAGGAGTACCAAGGGATCATGGTCCGACCAGGGTGAGGAGGGAATAGTTATCCGCCGAACCAAGGGAAGCTGCTGAACATGCATGAATATATGGTCAATTCTACAGAAACTGTCATGAGGACTGGAATAGAATGTAAAGTCGCGCTCGATTGGGTGAAGTTCCCTCCAGACGTCCCCCAGCCCTGCTGTCCGCAAGAGAGAGCGCATACGTTCCTCCAGCACTAAGTCATGAGAATGGACCGCCCCCCGTGCGTAACGCCTATCCAATGTAGAATCCAAGGTAACATTTGAATCTCCCAAAACAAGAAGACCCTTGGAGTGTCGGGAAACAATGGTGCAAAGATGCAAAAAGAATTTATGCTGAAAATGATTAGGCGCGTAGTAAGAGACAAAAGTAACCTCCTGGTCCCTAAGGGTGCCTTGCAGAAGCAAATATCTACCCGTGGGGTCCGCTATATTCCTACCACAGACAAAAGGGAGATTGCGTTTGAAAGCTATCAGTACACCCCGACACTTCTCTGGAGCCGAGGCCGTGTAAAAGGTGGGATAGTGAGGTGAAAGATAACGCGGAGCGGAGGACTGAGAAAACCTGGTCTCTTGCAAACATACCACGTCAATTTGTTGTGATTTGAGGTGATGAAAAACTTTAGCCCGCTTCTGAGGTGAATTGAAGCCTTGAATATTTTGCGAGTGTATTTTCAAAAGGGGCGAGGCCATGGCGGCAGCAGCATAGCACGCTCAACAAAAAAAACATAAAGCAGCCAACAATTTCCACTCCCACCGGCAATCGGACCGTGGCGTCCCGGAACCCTGCATAAAACAAGAACAAAAAAAACAAAGAGGAGAAAAAAACAAAGAAAGAAAAAGGAGAAAGAGACACAAGAAGTATATACAACAGTGCAATCATGTCACGCCAATGGTGACATGCATCCTACACTCGAAGGATACGCGTTTCGTGTCAATACACGTCTACTGTAGGGGTGATGCCCCTACAGTAGACGTGTATTGACACGAAACGCGTCTAGGAGGAGCCTTCGCACGCCTTGACGTTATGCCGCCGGGTCAGGAGGTCCGGCGGCCCACCCATGGTTTTCACTGGTCAGTGTATAGAATCTCTTTTTCAAGCTGCTTATACTGGCTACAGGCATGCGTTTTGTAACTTCTATGGTTTTACGTATTGGATTTAATAAATATTTTTAAAACATACTACACTATGAGTATTTTTACTCCTTACACCTGGCACTGAGTTCCCATACCTCAGCCCCAGCATTTTTAGGTTCTCTGTGTGGATCCAAGGAGCAGTGTGATCCGACCAGGCCAGCATCGTCTTACCACCAACGGACCATCTGGGTACTATAAAGCAGCGCCTACATGGGACCCCGGCTACATGAAACCTGTACATGCGCATTATAATTGCGCTTCTGGTAAGCAGGCAATTTATCTATTCCTGGGATTGGATTACACCTATACTCCCTGCGAGTCCCCCATCACTGAACTGTTTATCATCTTCAATATTCTTATATTTGACGATCGTATATATTTTAATTGTCACTTGGATATTATCTGTAGCGCTGCACTCATATTGTTTCTATTTTGGTTGGAAGGGCTTGTAGTTCCTTTTTTGTGCATTTGCCGCTCACTGGAGTGCGCTCACTTTTCCTTATTTTACACGGTCTAGCAAGAGGGATATAACAGTTTTTGAGGAAACACACACACACTTGACTTTTTGCTATTAAACATTAAATTTAAAAGATTCAAATTTCGTCATGAATTTAGGCCAAAATGTATTCTGCTAAACGTCTTTGCTCAAAAAAATCCTATTATGTGTAAATTAATCAGCTTACGTGAAAGTTATAGCGTTTACCAGGGCCATCTTTTATACTGATTGGACCCTGGGCAAACATTTTTTGGGCCCCTCTAGCCACCACCCCCCCACTCTGAGACATACAATAAATAGCAGCTAGACTCAAAATCACTTTACTGCAGCTCAGGAAGTGATTGGTTGCCAGAGATTACAGCATATCATTACTGCTCATTGACTGGCTCCTAGAGATTACAGCATGCGTTACGGCTCACTCATCAGTTGCTAGAGCTTACAACATATCATTTCTGCTTGCTGATTGGTTGTTAGAGGTTACTACACATCATTACTGCCCACTGATTAATTGCTAGAGGTTACTGCACATCCTTTCTGCTCACCCATTGGTTCTTAGAAGTTACTGCCCTTCGTTACTATTCACTGATTGGTTGCTAGAGGTTACTGAACATTATTATCGCTCACTAATTGGTTGCTATAGATTACAACAGATCATTACTGTTCACTGATTGGTTGCTAGAGGTTACTGCACATCATTACAGCTCACTGATTGGTTGCTAGTAGTTACAGCACACAATATCCTCCTTTCCTGCACACCACAGACTGCGGAGGGGACAAGACCCACCAACAGACAGAAAATTCTAGAACTTGTTATTAGCAAACAGCATAGCAGAGAACACACCACTATGAAGACTGACATAGTGCAGATAGAAAAAGAGCCCAATGTGAATAGCATCTCCAAGGATGGGCTGCCAAGGTACATAAAGAGTGCAGGGTTGAAGGGGGCACTACGTACAGATTGCAGGGTTGAGGGGTGTGCTGTGTATGGAGTTCAGGGTTGCGCTGTATGGAGTTCAGGGTTGTGCTGTGTATGGAGTGCAGGATTGAGGGCTGCGCTATGTACGGAGTGCAGAATTGAGGGGTGTGCTGTGCACGGAGTGCAGGGTTGAGGGGTGTGCTGTGCACGGAGTGCAGGGTTGAGGGGTGATCTGTGTACGGAGTGCAGGGCTGAGGGGTGATCTGTGTACGGAGTGCAGGGCTGAGGGGTGCGCTGTGCACGGAGTGCAGGGTTGAGGGGTGCGCTGTGCACGGAGTGCAGGGTTGAGGGGTGCGCTGTGTACGGAGTGCAGGGTTGAGGGGTGCGCTGTGTACGGAGTGCAGGGTTGAGGGGTGCGCTGTGTACGGAGTGCAGGGTTGAGGGGTGCGCTGTGTACGGAGTGCAGGGTTGAGGGGTGCGCTGTGTACGGAGTGCAGGGTTGATGGGTGCGCTGTGTACGGAGTGCAAGGTTACACTGTGTATGAAGTGCATGGTTGATGGATGCGCTATGTACGGAGTGCATGGTTGAGGGGTGCGCTATGTATGGAGTGCAGGGTTGAGGGGTTTACTGTGTACGGAGTTCAGGGTTACACGGTGTATGGAATGTAGGGTTGAGGGTGTGCTGTACATAATTGAGGGGTGCGTTGTCTACGGAGTGCAGGATTGAGGGGTGCGCTGTCTACGGAGTGCAGGATTACACGGTGTATGGAGTGCAGGGTTGAGGGGTGCACTATGTACAGAGTGCCTGGTTGAGGGGTGCGCTATGTACGAAGTGCAGGGTTGAGGGGTGCGCTATGTACGGAGTGCAGGGTTCAAGGTTGCTCTGTGTACGGAGTGCAGGGTTGAAGGGTGGGCCGTGTACGGAGTGCAGGGTTGAAGGGTGCGCCGTGTACGGAGTGCAGGGTTGAAGGGTGCGCCGTGTACGGAGTGCAGGGTTGAGGGGTGCGCCGTGTACGGAGTGCAGGGTTGAGGGGTGCGCCGTGTACGGAGTGCAGGGTTGAGGGGTGCGCCGTGTACGGAGTGCAGGGTTGAGGGGTGCGCCGTGTACGGAGTGCAGGGTTGAGGGGTGCGCCGTGTACGGAGTGCAGGGTTGAGGGGTGCGCCGTGTACGGAGTGCAGGGTTGAGGGGTGCGCCGTGTACGGAGTGCAGGGTTGAGGGGTGCGCCGTGTACGGAGTGCAGGGTTGAGGGGTGCGCCGTGTACGGAGTGCAGGGTTGAGGGGTGCGCCGTGTACGGAGTGCAGGGTTGAGGGGTGCGCCGTGTACGGAGTGCAGTGTTGAGGGGTGAGCCGTGTACGGAGTGCAGTGTTGAGGGGTGAGCCGTGTACGGAGTGCAGTGTTGAGGGGTGAGCCGTGTACGGAGTGCAGTGTTGAGGGGTGAGCCGTGTACGGAGTGCAGTGTTGAGGGGTGAGCCGTGTACGGAGTGCAGTGTTGAGGGGTGCGCCGTGTACGGAGTGCAGGGTTGAGGGGTGCGCCGTGTACGGAGTGCAGGGTTGAGGGGTGCGCCGTGTACGGAGTGCAGGGTTGAGGGGTGCGCCGTGTACGGAGTGCAGGGTTGAGGGGTGCGCCGTGTACGGAGTGCAGGGTTGAGGGGTGCGCCGTGTACGGAGTGCAGGGTTGAGGGGTGCGCCGTGTACGGAGTGCAGGGTTGAGGGGTGCGCCGTGTACGGAGTGCAGGGTTGAGGGGTGCGCCGTGTACGGAGTGCAGGGTTGAGGGGTGCGCCATGTACGGAGTGCAGGGTTGAGGGGTGCGCCATGTACGGAGTGCAGGGTTGAGGGGTGCGCCATGTACGGAGTGCAGGGTTGAGGGGTGCGCCATGTACGGAGCGCAGGGTTACACTGTGTATGGAATACAGAATTCAGTGGTGCGCAGAGTGCAGGGTTGAGGGGTGCGCTGTGGACGGAGTGCAGGGTTACACTGTATATGGAATACAGGCTTGAAGGGTGAGCTGTGGACGGAGTACAGGGTTGAGGGGTGTACTCATTTCAGAACTCACCCACCAAAAACACACAAACCACATTTTCACAATAAGGCTGCAGAGGAATACTTACAGCATGTCCGTGCAGACTGCCGTAGAGGAGGAGCTTTTGTTTGCGTGGATTCTCCGCCCCCTCCTTCCTCCTCTGCTCTCCTATGGAGATCAATGTGTAGAGCAGGGAGGGTTCTGAGCAGCTGCCGGGAGAGGAGCGTTGTCACTTGTAAATGCAGAAGCAGTGCTTCTATATTTACAAGTGAGTGACAGAAGTGAGCAGTGCCGGAGGTGGCGGAAATTAAGGCTGAAAAAAAGAAAAAACCCTGGAGGGCAGCGTGGGCTCAAGGAGCAGCTGCTTTGTGCCCCACAACAAAGACGGCCCTGGAATTTACAAATGGCAGAATAATACTGGAATTTTAATTTTATTTTTACTAGTAATGGCGGCAATCAGCGACTTACAGCAGTACTGCAGCAGGCATTCTGACACTGGGGAACTGACTTGGTGTCTGACATCCCCAGTGACACCAATACAGTGATGAGCGATAAAAAGAAAAAAAAAAAAAAGTACTGACGCTGTACTAATGGCACTGGCCAGAAAGGGGTTAACATGAGGGGCAATCAACGGGTTAACTGTCAGCCATGCAAAGCAGTGTTCATGAGCTGACAGCGAGGAGAACGGTTTTGTTTTTGTTTGGCAATCATTGGGCGCTGGCAAGTAATCACTGGCCGGGACCCAGGGATTGACAGCCGAAGCGCAGGTAGGGCGCACACGTGCCCCTACCCGGAAATACAAAATCACGTATACATACATGATTTTGTACACCAGTGTCGCCCTGTAGCAGTTTATCTCCTACAGGGCAGTCGGGAAGTCATGACAAAAAAAGTGACAAGAATCAAAATTGATTTAAATACACTGACACAGATAGATCAATACATACTACAACAAATACTAGAGTACTATACAGAGCAGTGAACAGCCAGAAATACCATGTAACGTGAGCAGTTCCTCAGCCAGAGAATAGAGAACAGGTGACACTTCACACGTTCAGTGTTGACTCTGAGCATGTTATGATACAGTGGGATTGCATTCACCAATAAAGCCACTTTCATCACTGTTCAATGACCACACGCTTTTAAAAATAAAAGCTCCATGCCTAAACGGTATATCAAACACATGGTGGGATAGGGATCATACCACCAAGAAATCGCAACCACCTACATGATAACAACTAATTTTAGTGTCATCTCACCTCTTTATATAGCCAGATATCGCCGCGGATATACACAGAACAGATTTAATATACCCAAATCTAAGTATGCTGTAGTCAACAATCGCTCCGAGGATCCGGAAGTGACGTTAGCAAAGGGAGGAGAAAGAGAGCGATGTATTGAGAAGCCAGAGTTCCTGTGAAACATTAAGAAAAATACAAGAAGCCTGCTGCTGGGGGGTTAGGTTGTCAGGGATGGTGGGAGGCAGATAAGCGGAACGGAAGGATGGGAGGAAATGAAAGTGCAGTGTCGGGTTGGTATTATAAAGAGTGATGGCACGCGGGATGCTGAGTTATCTGCAATGTGGGTTGTAGTATAACCACTAGAGCTGCAGAAGATTTTACTCCCTACATAACCGAGGCATTTTTTTGCTTTTCAGCACTGCGCCATTTTAAATGGCAATTGTGCATTCATGCAATATTGTACGCGAAGTAAGTGAAATTTTTGCATTTTTCACACAAATGGAGCGTTTGGTGGTATTTGATCACCACTGGGTTTTTTTTTGGGGGGGGGGAGTTTTGCAATGTAAATAAAAAAAAAAAAAAAAGATTTTCTACTTCTAAAACGTATCAAATGAAATCAAACTTTGTCATAAATTTAGGCCAAAATGTATTCTGATACCTGTCTTTGGTTGGAAAAATCCAAATGGTTTGTGTGAAAGTTATCATGTCTACAAACGAAGGTTTATATATTTTAAAAATTATTAATTCTGATGTACTGACTCATTTCAGGAGGCCCTAAAATGCCAGGACAGTACAAATTTGCCCGAAATGACCCTGTTTTGGAAAGTAGACAGTCTGACGCATTTAGTAAGAGGCAGAACTGTTTTTTTTTTAAGTTGTATATTTTTGTCACAATTTTTTGGAAAATGAAGAAATTTAATTAACCGCTTTACCACTGCCCCATAGTAGAACTACTGCAACAGGGTGGCAGGGCAGCGCAAAATCACATGTATACATACGTGATTTGCATTTTTGGGTAGGGGGCGCGCGCCGCCATTGGCGGCTATGGATGTCAATCACTGGGTTTCGGATGGAGATTCTCCGCTGGCAACCGGCGATTGCCGTGTGGAACTGACGGGAGAAACTTGTGTGTACACAACACAGGTCCCTCGCCTACCAGCAAGGACATGCTGCTGTTGTGGCAGAACTATTGCGCCTGGGCTTCCTCTTGCGGAGCGATGCTACATCTCCAACGGTCCCACTTTCCGGCAAGTCTTCCAGTGCTCTGCCGAGGCGGGTATTAAAGCTCAAAGACAATCCTTTCCCAATATCTCAAACCACAAGTCGGAACTTGGTGTAGGGTGAATGAATGCATCTCTTTATTGAACACAACTCAACCTATACAGTATATGCTGGCAGTAATCCCTGCCCCCTCCACCCCCACCAGACAGTCTGGCACCTGGTTCCCCACCTACACCCAAAACTCTACAGTACAATACAGCAGTAATCAGTATAGTATGAAATCTGAATAAGTGAAAGGTTGCAAGTCCCCAATACCCAAGCAAACTGTAGAATGCCTGTCTACATAACAGCTGCTAAACATATACAGTTTTAAAAAAAAAAAAAGGTAGAATGGGAAGGCCACTTAACAAGGGGATAAAACTGGAATGGAAAGGGCAAAATGTTATCACAAAGGGACAGTTATTCACAAGGCTCCCCCGTTTCGTAACACCTGCCAAACCCGACAAGACCTTCAAATGGGTCCGCTTGGAGCTGATCGGTTCAGAGGGTTACTTCACCAACTCAGTTTGCCGGGACATCCCATCCACATTGGTGTTTTGCTTCCCCGGTCGATACTGGATGGTAAAGTTGTAGGGCTGGAGGGGGCAAGCGACACTGCAGCAGATGACCATTGTCTCCAGAGACCTGGTTTAGCCATATCAGGGGGTTGTGATCGGTGAGTACGGTGAAAGAGCGTCCGTACAGGTAGGGCTGCAATTTCTTGAGGGCCCATACCAAGGCAAGAGGAGACTCAGCAGCGTAGTCTGCCTCCCGGGGTAACAACTTTCTACTTAGGTAGGCCACTGGATGGTCGTTCCCGTCTTCCCCGATTTGGCTCAGAACAGCGGCAAATCCAAAGGTGGAGGCATCTGTGTGAACACAAAACCATTGGGAAGGGTCAGGAGCAGCCAAAACGGGAGCATGGATCAGGTCATGTTTGAGCTTTTGGAAAGCCGTTTCATACTCTGGGAACCACACAACCTGTTGGGGCAGATTCTTCTGGGTCTGATCCGTTAAGGGTTTAGCAATGGCACTGTATTTGGGGATGAATTTACGGTAGTACCCCTCAGTGCCTAGGAAGGCAAGGACCTGGGTCTTGGTTCGGGGTGTGGGCCAATTTGCTACTACTGCTACCTTTGCCAGTGCAGGTCACTGCTTCCCACATCCTACCTATACCTGTCCTAGATATTGGACCTTGGACACCCCAATTGTCACGTACCTGGATAGTGAGCCTGCCATGAAGAGGAAGGTTTCCCGTACAACTCCGGCTAAAGGACTGCTGATGGTGAGACAGCGGTCGCAGGGGCACGGTGGGGTATGAGTGCCTGTAATCATTCCGGTAATAGCAGGTGAGCTGATGAGTTGTAGGCAAGGATCAGTGTTCTGATGTAGCCGTGCGGGATGGATGGATACTCGAGCACAGTGTGCTGAGGATGCAGGGTCAGATGAGCTGGGTTCGGTATCGGTCAGGCTTACAGCGGCAGGAGGAAGAGTAGTCAGGTCACAGACCAGGTCAGCAACAGAAGATCAATCAGACAGGAGCGGAGACAGAAGAATAATCAAAGACAAGCCAGAGGTCAGGGCAGGAAGCAATCAAGTGGAGATCAGGAACAGGCTGGTTCGGTATCAGAAGACAATCACAGGAATCGGAACACGAGCAGGGAAAAGACCATACGGCAATGGGACAAATACTGCAGCCAGTTTAAATAGCCCTTTTGGCGCCAGCATTAGTGACAGGCGCGCCGATGTCCAAGTACCTGCACATCTGTTTGGCTTGTAAGGACTCTGCGCATGCGCATATTTGTGCGCCGTATAACTTCACCTGCACTATGGGCAGGCCTTCCTTGACACCATCATGGCATTTTTCAGGTCAGATGGTCAGCCCTGCTTGCCCGATGAGATCAAGCATTTCCCTGAGGTGTCGGAAGTGATCCTCCCAACTATCACTGTAGATAGCTATATCGTTTAGATAGGCACAGGAGAAGTCCTGCAGCCCATCCAGCATTTTATATACCATTCTCTGAAAGGTAGCCAGGGTTTGTTCTTCATCCCAAACTGGTGCAAGCCAAACGGGATGATGAATACCAACTTTGGTACCGCGTCCGCATCCAGCGGAATCTGCCAGTACCCCTTACAGAGATCGATGGTAGTAAGGAAATTACCTCTGGCCATCCGGTCCAGCAGCTCGTCTATGCGGGGCATGGGGTATGCCTCGGTCATGGTCCAGTCATTGAGCCTCTGGTAGTCCACACAGAACTGGACAGTTCTGTCCTTCTTGGGTACCAGGACCACCGGGGAGGCCCAGGGACTGTCAGAGGGTTCTATCACACCTAAATCCAACATTACCTTAATCTCCCTCCTCATCCCTTCTCTGACAGACATGGGCACTCGGTAGGCTGCCTGCTTCAGGGGGGCCTGACCCTGCATGTTTACCCGGTAGGCAGTTGTGGTGGTGTGCCTGGGCAGGGACAAGAACACCCCTCGGTGCTCTTGGAGCAGTTGGCAGGCCTGTTCCTGGGCATGGGGAGGCAGCCGTGTGCTGATATCTACATCTGCTACACTCAGCTGGGACTGTCTGTCCCCCGGCAGCCCCAGCAGAAGAAGCATTTCTGAGTCATCGGTAGCCAGAGCACAAATAGCAGCTATACTCTTCTCCTGTCGTTCGATGAACGGTTTCAGCATATTCACATGGAAGGTACGCCGGATCCTTCCATCCGAACAGTGAGCTACAATGTACGTGGTATCACAGAGTTGCTCCACCACTTGGTATGGGTCCTGCCAGGCAGCCTGTAATATGTCATGCCTGACTGGTTTCAAGGCCAACACTTTCTGTCCTAAGTGAAATGTTTGGTCTCGTGCAGATCGGTTGTACCACCGTTTTTCAGCTCAGGGCAGCCTCAAGGTTGTTCTGTACTAGGGTCGTCAACCGTTGTAGCCTCCCCCTGAGGTCCAGCACATAGGCCACCACCGAAGTCCCCTCCTCGGCCACTGCTCCCTCCCAGTGTTTGCGTAGGAGATCCAGGGATCCCCGAACCCTCTGGCGTACAGCAGCTTGGAGGGAGAGAACCCAGTAGACTCCTGCGGTACCTCTCGGTAGGGGTACAGGAGGTGGGGGAGATGCCGCTCCCAGTCCTTATGGGACATGGTGAACACTCGGAGGAGCTGTTTCAGCGTACCATTAAACCGTTTGCAGAGCCAATTGGTCTGGGGGTGGTAGGGAGAGCTGTACAGCGGTCTGATCCCACACAACTTCCAAAGTTGTTGGGTAAGCTCAGCCATGAACTGCGGCCCTTTTGTCGGTCAGGACCTCCCGAGGAAATCCTACCCGAGTAAAGATCTGCAGCAGAGCTTGAGCAACTGTTTCTGCCTGCACATCTTTCAGTGCTACAGCCTCCGGATACCGGGTCAACAACGGTCAATGTGATGGGCTCGGCGTCAGACCCCGGTCCTTCTCACCAACTTGTGACTGAAGGACTAGCCAATCTAAAACCACGCTGCCACTTGCGTAACAATGCCACTCAGCTGCATGCACAAAGATTTTCCAGCTCACTTGACCCCAATCTAGGTGCCAACAGCCTGAGAGCGATTGTTACTGGGTCAGGTTAATTACGCAATTAACCCTTCACACTGCCACCACCACCTTTTTACAGAGAAGGAGGAAACTCACAAATCTTAGCAGTAACACTATGATGTTTGAATAAGCATCTGTATACACACTGTCACTGCAGACAGATGTATCCAGAGGTTTTAAAAAACACAGTAGCAGTCTTCAGAGACAGGGATTCTTAGTTTGCATTAAAGAGCTTTAGAAACAATTCAACACTTCAGAAAATAGGATTAATTACTAAAAAGGTCAAAATGGTGCAATAAAAATATTTACAGAAAAAACGTAACCAATATACCGTATTTTTTGCTCCATAAGACGCACCTGACCAGGAGAAAAAGGACAAAAACAAGAAAAAAAATATTCTGAACCAATGGACTGCTGACATAGTACAGGAAATGACCAGTGACTGCGGACATGGTACAGGAAATGACCAGAGACTGCGGACACGGTACAGGAGATGACCAGAGACTGAGGACACAGTACAGGAGATGACCAGAGACTCCGGACACAGCACAGGAGATGACCAGAGACTGCGGACGTAGTACAGGAGATGACCAGAGACTGTAGATGTAGTACAGGAGATGACCAGAGCCTGCGGACACAGTACAGGGGATGACCAGAGACTGCGGACACAGTACAGGGGATGACCAGAGACTGCGGACACAGTACAGGGGATGACCAGAGACTGCGGACACAGTACAGGGGATGACCAGAGACTGCGGACACAGTACAGGATTTGACCAGAACCTGCGGACGTAGTACAGGAGATGACCAGAACCTGCGGACGAAGGTACAGGGGATGACCAGAGCCTGCGGACACAGTACAGGGGATGACCAGAGACTGCAGACACAGTACAGGGGATGACCGGAGACTGTGGACACAGTACAGGAGATGACCAGAGACTGCGGACATAGTACAGGCAATGATCAGAGACTGCAGACAGTACAGGAGATGACCAGAGACTGCAGACAGTATAGGGTATGACCAGAGACTGCAGACCTTTAGGGAGGGAGGGGGAGCTGGTACCTGAATTTGACAGGTACCCGCTACCACTTTGTCCTCCCTTTACTGTGGGCACCTGGCTGTGACAGCCAGGTACCCACTGCACATGCGCGAGAAGCGCTGCACTTTGTGAATGGCCTGGCATCTTCTGGGACCTGTCATGTGTCCCAGAAGACGCCGGACCATTCACAAAGTGCAGCGCTTCTCGTGCATGCGCAGTTGGCACCCGACTGTCACAGATGCCGGCGCGGGAAGACTGTGCAGCGCTGGACCGAGGAACAGGTAAGGTCCTGCATCAGAGAACAGCTGAGCGGCCAGCACGGTATTCTGACATGTTGGCTGCAGAAATACTGGACCGGCCGCTTTATATTCGCTCCATAAGACGCACTGACATTTCCCCCCTCTTTTTTGGGAGAAAAAAGTGCATCTTATGGAGCAAAAAATACGGTATATATATATATATATAAATAGAGCAATAACACAACAGAGAGCTAAAGAAAGAAGTTTAAGAAGGTAGAATACTTGCAGAAATCCTGGTTTAAGCAGCGTTCAAGTGTCCGAACAAAAGGGTGCCTTTTCTCACAAAGTTGGTTCCTGATGTTAAAAGGAAGAATCTCTTCATCTCTCTCTACAGGCATGACAGCCTGTTTTCTAGAAACCCAGCAGGGTGTCTCCTTAAAGCAGAGAACCAATCGCCTCATTTGGGGAGCGGTGTTTAGGCGGGGACCCTGGCTATGACCAAATCCCTCTCACATTTATACCATGGTCAATAACCTCCCATAGGTGCATGCAGCAGCCTAGCCACTGGCAGGTTAATATGCAGAACCATATTCTGAACATCCAGACATTAAATATGACATATCTGGCTGTGACAGGTAAAGAGATATCGCTTTCTGCTCTCCGGTAGATGTTATCTAGGGGTGTAAGGTATCAGGTGACTCGTATTAAACTGACCTCTCTGAATATATGCTTTGTTTTATTGTATCTTGTTCCTGCCGGGATTTATGATATTGTATGAAAAAGTGGTTTCAAGTGGGATGTATGTTTTACTGCCACTCTGGAATGCTTTAATGTCCAGTGACTGACTGGTTTATAGCTTTACGACCAGGCCAAGGCAAAGGTCTGTCAGACATCATGGAACCAGCTAATTGGGTTTATAACCAAGAAGCTGTGCCCTGTGTACTTCTGAACTCAGCACACACACAGACCACATTCCATTCAAAGAAAAGGAGGGGGAGAGAATGATTTGGAGTGAGAATGACATTTGCAGAGTATGATCCAAATTGTGGTCGTCATTGTCCATATCTGTGCGCACAATTATCACACCTCCCCTCTCAGGTGCTTGCATGGGAGGGAACTGCAATTTCCCTCCTGACGCAACCGACTTCTGCTGGCTCAACCTTTCTCGATAACCCATCAGCATTGCCATGGGTGCTGCCCTTCTTATGCTGTATGGTGAAATCGTATTGCTGAAGAATTAGGCTCCACCGAAGTAGTTTGCCATTCTCCCCAGCAACACAATTTAACCAGCTCATAGGATTTTGATCGGTGATCACTGTGAAGTGCTGCCCATAAAGGTACATTTACAACTTCTGGAGAGCCCACACGATCGCAAGACACTCCTTTTCGATCGTGGCGTATGCTACCTCCCTGGGAAGCAGCTTCCGGCTCAGGCAGAGGATGGAATGTTCCTCTCCTGCACCATCCACCTGGCTCAGGACTGCACCCAATCCATATGCAGAGGCATCTGTCTGCACTAGGAAACGGCGGGTGAAGTCTGGAGCCTGTAGCACAGGGGCGCTGGCCAGCACCTCCTTCAAGGCCTAAAATGCCTTCTCACAATTGGGTGTCCAAGACACCACCTTGGGTAGTTTCTTTTTGGTTTGGTCAGTAAAAGTTTTTGCCAGGCTACTATAGTTACATACAAACTTCATATAGTAACCGGCTGTCCCCAGGAATGACATGACCTGTTTCTTGGTTTGCGGGGTAGGCCAGGCCAGGATGGCCTCCACCTTCCCCATCTCGGGCCTCAGGGTTCCTCCTCCTATCTGGTGTCCCAAATACTGGACATCCGTCATGCCTATCTGACACTTGCTGGGCTTGACGGTCAGATTGGCGGCTGTCAGTTTGTCCAGAACCTGTGACAGATGCACCAGATGTTCTTCCCAGGTGGGGCTGAACATGGCGATGTCATCCAGGTAGGCTACCGCAAAGGGTTCCAGCCCCTCCAGCAAATCATTCATGACTCTCTGGAAGGTAGCTGGGGCATTCTTAATCCCAAATGGCATGACAGTGAATTCGAACAAGCCAAATGGGGTGAAGAAGGCAGACTTTTCCCGAGCCTCAGGCGCCAGAGGAATTTGCCAGTACCCCTGCTCAGATCCATGATTGTGATATAGCGGGCAGCCGCCATCCTATCCAACAATTCATCAATCCGGGGCATGGGGTAGGCATCTGCAGTGGTAATGGCTTTCAACTTCCTGTAGTCCACACAGAACATGGTCATCTGATCCTTTTTGGGGACCAGGACGACAGGACGACAGGGGATGCCCAGGCACTGTGGGACTTCTGAATCACCCCCAGCTGCAGAATTTCCTCAACCTCCTTTTTCATATCAGCCAGCACCTCCAAAGAGACGCGATAGGCTGATTGTTTAATAGAGGGATGGGCCCCTGTGTCCACTTTGTGGACAGCTAGGTGTGTTCTTCCAGGCTTCCCAGTAAACCTGCCCCCATATACTGCCAGCACTCTCTCCAGCCCAGGTACCTGAGTGGGGGTTGATCGGGAGGGCTGAATCCACTTCCCTGATGTCAGCTAGCAGGTCTAGGTCTACAACATTGATCTGCTGATCAATGTTGTATTTCCGCTTCCTGGCATTACTTTCATACCAACGCTTCTGCCTGGTCTGGTCCAAATTTTCCTGTACCATCCCCACCACCGTCTCCATTTTATCCCTGAATTTTAACACATAATCCACCACAGAGACCTCTAGGTCAACAATTTTGCCCTCCCAGGTCTCACGGATTAGGTCCAGAGGCCCTCTCATGCTCTGCCTGTACAGAAGTTCAAAGGGTGAAAAACCTGTGGACTCCTGAGGCACCTCTCTGTAAGCAGATAGCAGATGAGGCAGATATCATTCTCAGTCCTTTCCCTGGGATTCCACAAAGGTGCGCAACATTTGTTTCAAGGTGCCATTGAAACGCTCGCACAAGCCATTTGTTTGTGTGTGATAAGGACTGGCCATGATATGTGTCATCTGTATCTTCTGACAGAGAGCTTGCATCAGGTCCGACACAAACTGGGGCCCTTGATCGCTAATGAGCTCGGCCGGAAATCCCACTCTAGTGAAAATCCCCAGCAGAGCATCCGCAACCTTGTCCGCCCGGAGGGAGGAGAGAGCCACAGCTTTGGGATACCGGGTGGCATAGTCAACCACTGTCAGGACATAACGTTTGCCTGAGCTGCTAGTCCCAAAGATATCCACTGCCACCCTCTTAAAAGGTTTGTCAATCACAGGCAGAGGTTGTAATGGGGCCCTGTGTACATCTCCTGCCTTGCCAACTCGCTGGCAGGTAACACAGGACAGACAGTAATCAGCTATGTCAGTGAGCATGGTAAGCCAGTAAAAGTTGTGAACTAATCGCGCCCTGGTCTTAGTGATCCCCAGGTGCCCTGCTAAGGGAATTTCATGAGACATTTCAGCAGCTGTCCTCTAAATTGATTAGGCACAACAAGCTGTCTCCTACCAATGTCAGCCCCACTCCCCTCAGTGGGCAAGCCCTCCCTAGACAGCCTTCTTTGGTCCCAGTAAACCCTTTGTCATTCTCTGCAGGGGGGCGATTAGCCAGACTTCTGAGCTGCTCTAGGGTCTGGTCTGTCTGCAGTGCTGCTTCGAACGTGGAACTACAAGTCCCAGCCAGTGGTCCTGTAGCAAACAATGACAGCTGCTGAGACTCAATGGAGGCAGAGTCCACTGGGTCAGAACAAGGGGAGGGGTCAGAGACATCCTCCTGCTGTTCTGAGACCAGAGCCTGTGCCTCAGCCGCCCTTGCAGCACTGCGGGTGACCACTATTATTGGTAATGCTTCATTAGTATCATCATCATTGTACATTTGTAACATTAGTGACACAGGAGTTCATTACCTTCCCCTGCAAGGGGATCTCCTTTCCTTCTCCAGGTAATGGAGAACTCTGCAACCCCACTCCACTCCCAGCCTCCTCCCTCTGTCCATCCAGAGGTTGCCCAGATATTACCCCAACATCTGCGAACAGTACCTTGGTATGGGCCCCTGTGTCCTTGCCCAAACTCAAAAAAGCCTTTAAAAAAGGTATCAGGGGCATCTCAGGGGGCCCCCTACTGACCCCGGGCCCTCGGGCAGTGCCCGAGTTTCCAAATGGTCAGTCCGCCCAGGGGACCAGGGTCCAGAGAGTTCTGGGGGGCATCCAGGGTGTTCTTAGCAGGTGCATAGTAGGAGATAAGAGTGCCTAGATCAGCACCCAATAGGACTGCTGTGGGGATTTCATCCGAGACTCCCACCTCCCTCATCCCCCTTCCTGCACCCCAATCAATGAACACATAGGCATGGGGTATGCGGGAACGGGTTCCCCCCACTCCAGTGAGGGTAAGGAACTTCTCTGGGATGATGTCCTTTTCCTCTATCACGTCTGATC